>NW_008673407.1:2713-31540 GCF_000695815.1 Acanthisitta chloris
GTCTGTGGAAACGAAATGATCAACACCACAAATGCAGACACAACTCGTAGCGAATGGTGTCCCAATGGACAGGTTGATTGCTGGGAAACATTAATCAGATAAGTGTTTCTTAGTAGTTTCTCCTTTGTTGTGAGGCCAGAAGATGATATATGTGAGAATAAATGTGTGTTTCTTACTGACCTTCTGCAAACCTTGGCTTCCTCTTCCTTCACGTAAGACCAAGAGAGCAGTAGCAGTGAGCAACCCACAGTCCCCCTGAGGCTGTCTTTGTCCCCAGCACTGCCTGGGGGAACTGTAAGAAACAGGTGAATAGAGAGACTTTCTTGTGTCCCCTTCCATTTCTGGCAGCCTTGAGCTGGAAGTGGTGTCTGCACCATTATTAGGGATACTAACCTTCATAGCCCTGATGGACTTTTTGCCATGAATCTAACTTATTCTTTGAAATAATTTGTGCTACTCACATCCAAGCATCTTAGAGCAGCAAGGCTCAAAATGTAATTCTTCATGACCTTGCCATGGTGCATGATGAAAACGTGTTTGTTTTTCCTAACTATAGCCTTTGGTCTAATAAATCATACTTGTTTTCCTTACAGTTCTTGCTTCCTAACTGAATTATGCCTTGTATTTTCATAAGGTTTTAAGATTGTTGGCTATCAGCTAATGGTGTAAAGTGAATAGTCTTGTCTGTTTCTGCTTTCTGCTTGTTGAGTCTCATATTGCATACTGTAGGGAGTATTAAAGATATTTTGTCCTGAAAACCTGAAGGATTCAGTGGCACTGAACATGGGACCCAGAGATAGTTTTTTTTGTTTTCCTTTTCAAGGAAAAAAAAATGTTGGGATTGCAATCAAAGGTAGCCAAACCAGCTCTTAAATTTGGTTTAATAACTCTTTAACCATGTTGCTCCAAATGCTCTGCCATTTTCAGAGCCAGGCAAGCAGCTCTGGCATGGTAGGAGCTCTGCTACACTGCTTGGAGCAGGGAAATGGAAAGGGGAATTGTCTCCCCACAGAAATAGAGGGTGCACTGGGAATGCTGCACAAAGCCCAGGGAATGATGATAAATAGACTCCTTAAGGTCTTGGATATTGCAAGCTAAAGCTGAAGTCCTCTAGGACTGTGTAGGTAGTTTGGAGGCACAGCTCTGCTCTCCTTAAATATTAATTGAAACATCTCCTAACTTGCAACATTGCAGTTTTTGTCTTGCCATTCTCTTCTTTGGGGAATCTGTTGTTTTTTTCCTACATCTCTCTCTGGTTCTGTCTCTTAGATATGTACTTGGCTGCCTGCTGCCAAATTACATGTTGAAGAGGTGTAAAGAAAACTTAATGTCAGCCCTGTCATGGACCTTTTCCCAACCTTGCTGTGTAATGCCCATCTGTTGACCAGACTGATGGAATGAATGATGAGAGATACCCTGTGAGATGTGTAGAGCTATTGAAAAAATAATTTTTTCCTGTTTGCCTTTATTGTAATAATAAAAAATAGATCATTAAAACTGCTTTATAAACGTGAATGAGCTAGAAAATATTATGACAACGAAAGTTACTGAAGATACAGAAATGAAATTTTAAGATGAGATTTATCTTCTTACTCTAATTTGTACTCCTGCTGTACTGTAAATGTAATAACCATCAAAATGAAAAATGCAACAGATTGATAATACCATTGAGTTTTAATTAAACCACTGAATTGAAAAGGGCCCAGATGGATAACTGGAAAATGTAGTTATAAGCCTGGTATGAAAAATGCTGGATTGCTAGAGATATGTCTTATAAATAAATGCTATGCCAGAAATAATCTCATTTTTAGAACATCTTCCTAAAATTAATCATTAAAGTTTCTAAAACAGATGGTTTCTAGATTTTATTTAATTTGGGTGCCAAACAGCTACTACCCTCGATCAGGAGTTGTGCTTTTAACAAATCCCTGTCTGAAAGGTTTGTCCAGTGCCACCGTGTCCCAGGAAACACAGAGGCAGTGCCAAGGAATGTGAAAGCTCCAGTGTGTAAAATCATGGCTCAACCTATTTAAATGTGGAAATTGCATTAATTTGGCACAAAATGCTTAACACACAAAGTGATTCGACATGAGATAGTGTTAAACACTGCCCAAGTAAAACTGCATCTTTTACTGCTGAGCTTTTTTGAATTATACTTGAAGTGGAGACTCTTAATCAAAAAGTGGCTCCATGCTGAGACCTGCCTGGCTTCATGTCTTGGCAGATTATTTCAGGTAATATTTTTTTGTCACTAAACAAGCTGGTGTATGAGTGAGTTCATGCATGAGTGTGTGTGCACAAGTGAGTACAACCCCCCCCAGCTTTCCCAATTTTATTTTCTGCTGGAGTCTTCTGAAGTTATTGTCAAAGGGAATCTTCATCCTCAAGTTATTTTGTAGATATCTAAAAGTAAAAAAGCACTAGTCAAATCAAATTAGCTGTGATCAAATCCTGAAATTAGCATAGAAAGTCACACAAATCAATATCTTGTTACCTTCAAAGCTTGTTATCTGTACCTTCTCATGAATTAATTCTAGAAACTTTATGCTAAATGATGTAAAAATTGATCTAAAGCTGGAAAAAAAATTTGTGATCAATAAATTTCTTCTAGGCGGAGAGAAATTCATTAAAGTCTATAGGTATTACATTGCCAGATATTCTTACCATGCTCTGTTCTAATCACTACATTATTCTTGACTGAGAGCACATTAGCTGTAAAAATTCATGAAATGAGAAACAGAACATTATAAAGATTTTCTCTGGATATTGTCAGTAATGAGTTGTGCAGGAAAGTGGAACACTCTCCTTGCCGGTGAAGATGTGTTATATGTGGTATTGTTTTACACTTAAGCAGAGATAACTGTGCCTTTTTTTATCATTACATAAAGAAATTATTTCCTGATAAATTTAGAGAAGCATAAAATAGGTGGGTTTTTTCCTACCAGAAAGATTTAACTTGCCTTTTCTATACCTAAATATATTTCTTACAATAAAAAATTGGGGCGAGAATGATGATGTTCAGCATATCATTCAGAGAAATGGTTGCTAAAGTACTTTTTTCTTCCTTGGCTTTTCCCGTGGTGATCACCAGTATAATTTTAGCAGGGAGTTAGTGATGATGGAAGGAACACCTCTTCGGGCTGAGTCATCTGTTTCAGCTGCTGCATACCCAGTGCTTTGGCTGGTTTGAAAACTATTTAGTTGTATTTTCTGGCACTGTGGCTGTGGTCTGTTCTTCTTTGCAGCTGTTTAGACCTGGGATAGGATTCCTTTGCTCATAAGTTAAATCACCTTTAGGAAACCCTCTGGCTGGATATGATACCCATGAACATTTACCCATGTGTGGGCTCCAAGGAAAATCTTCCTTCTATTAATTATAATTTTCTTGCCCTGTTTTGCTGTCTGCCAGATGTTTCTCCTGTCATGCTGCCTGCCCTCTGGCCCTTCTTTCCCTGTCCTTTTTGGTATTATTTTTCAACTGTTTGGGCATACTTTGGCTTCCGTATGGATGTCACCAGGAGTGAAAAATAAGAGTTGTTGGTATTCATGTAAGTCCCTTTCTACTAGTTCAGCTTATTTTGATGATTCAGGAGAGCCTACACATTATGTAAATTGAATAGCAAATATGAATTCCTATTGACAAGACAGGCAAAGTACAATCTAAGAAAAAAATGTAAAGCATGTGCTTTACACTGAATAATAAATAATTGAAACGGACTGAATTGTCAGAAAATACTGGGTAATAATTTGTGGCTGATGTGTAGCACTGTTGTAATAAAGAAAATCTGTGTATTGTATGTCATAGAATAGACACATAAATGGAAAGTTATTATTTAAAGCACTTATGTTTAAAAAACCCCAGTTTGTTACTGTGTTCACACGTGTGTGCTGGTTAGCTGCATGTTATCTCCTTAGAGCACTTAATGACAGAATCATGGAATTTTAGGGGTTGGAATGGACCTTAGAGGTTGGACCTTAGTCCCAACCCCCTGCCTTGAGCAGGGACACCTCCCACCAGAGCAGGTTGCTCAAGGCTTTATCCAAACTGGCTTTGAACACTGCCAGGGTTGGATCATCCACAGCCTCTTTGGACAACCTGTTCCGGTATCTCACCACTCTCACAGGAAAAACATTTTCCTAATACCTAGCCTAAATTTCCCCTCTTTCAATTTGTACCCATTGCCCCTTGTCCCTTCATTAAAACCTTATTTTTAATGGAGAATAACTTACTCTGGTCTCATATGAACTTTCTCTTTTTCTGGCACTCATATGTTTTTATTTAAAGGAGAGCAGCAGTGTGAGTTGAAGTGATGTTAGTTCTTTGGGCAAATCTGATCGAGGTTGGATGAAGCCCAGATAACACTTGCTATGCCTGTGACAAATGTTGAGCAGTCACACTTCCATTATCACAAGAAGTGGGTTTGTCTTGTGTATCAGGGTTTCTAATGGATGTGCATCAGCAGAATTGAGGAGGAGGAATTTACATTCTTTATTACTGGAATCAACTTTATTAAGTAAAACATTGCCATCTGTTAGCAGTTTTATACTCACAGCTCCCCTGGTCAGGCAGAGCGAGATGCCCAGTGTGTGCTACAATTATTTTCTTGGGGAAACCTTCAGTAGCATTTACCCAACGTGCCTTTTATGACTCAAAGCATTTCAGTGTGAGGAATGGGAAGCTCTGCAGTTACGTATTTCAGAATATTTGTGCTACCTTTCTTCTATAAAACAAAATTTATGCTTAAAGCACAATGACCTTAAGAATATTTCCTTAAAATCCTAGTTTTGTCACAGCCCAGTCTCACAAGTACATGTTTAAATGGCTCACCAGTTGTTTCATGCAGCTGTGTGATAGAAAGCAGGCTGCACAATCCAGTCTGTCAGCATTTCACCCCAACAGATCTGATAGCCCTATCTGCAAGTGAAATGGTTTCTAAGAGCAGCTCTGAGGTGCCAGCCATAGTCTGCCTCGTATCATTCCTTTGGGAACTCCAAACTAACCATGTGTTCGGTTTCCCAATGATTAAAGTGCTAAAATATTGATATTACGTATGCAGTATACAAAGAATTGCAAAGGAATTAAGCTGAAACTTTAGACTCCTTCTCATTCAAAACTAAAGTCTATGGTGAATGAACTATTTTTGCCAAGGCTGCAGTCCTGTGTTAGCCTGAGCCAAAAGTTTGACAAGATGAATTAAAAAACCCACCTAATTACTCTGTAATTCAAACAGTGTTATGGAAATTATTTTCAAGTTTAGACTCTTACTGTGTTTACATATCCATATGCAGGTTCACCAATGCATCATTGTACCCTTGCCCTTGTTAATTAGTGCAAACATGGCTTTGAAGTACATGTTTAGGGGATGAAGGTTGTTAGAGCTTGGCAATTCAAATGATGTTTACTGATCTGCTGCTGTTAGTGTTATACACTTATATATATTAGAGTGAAAAAATAATTTCCTCATGCATATTGTGTGTGACTTTTCTTAGTGTGGGAGAGCATCACCCCTCCTGCCTCGCTGGGAGTGGGTGCCAAGGTATTTATTTCTTTGGTTGGAAGGAATGAAGGAGGGAGGACCTCTGTGTATCGACCCACCTCTGATACCAGCACACCTCTGAATTTACTCATACCACACTCCTTCTGCTGGTGGAATAATTTGGAGTTAATGGATGATAAAACTTGGCCTTGGGTTTTTGACTTTCAGGAGAGTAGTGTGTGCTTCTGTGGACCAGTCAGGTGTTTTAATACAAGTATTATTGCGTTACAAGCTCTTGTAAAATTGTTTTATCATGCGTGTGAGAAAGTGATGGAGATGGCTGCAGCAGGATGTGCCTGCTGAGGTGCAGTTTTGTTTGATATAACCTGTACTTCAGTAATTTAGCAAGACTTTAATAATGAGAGCACATACTATCATTTCTGTCTCTGTTCCCGGTGACATTTAAACTCAGGAAATAAAGGCAGACATTTAGTCCTCCATACTTCAGAGGTGTATGAACAGCCTGTTGAACCACTGCCTGATGAGTATGAGTTGCTTTTAGGAGGAGTAAAATAACTGTGAGCCTCTGAGTCTCCTTATACTGTTTCACCTGTGATCTTCCAATGCTATTGCTGTTTGTTAATTCATTTGTAATGCAGGTGTCCTGTCTGAAATTTTCTTGACAACCCATCTAGTCAAAGGCAAAATCAAATACAAAATAGCTGTACAGTGAAGTACAGGAAACTTTTATATACAGTAGAATTTACTGATAAAAGTGGTGGTAGGATTAATAAAAAGCAGTTGATGAAAAGCAACATGTAGTCTCTGATATATATGTGGGAAAGAGATTAAAAAATGGTAGCTAGTAAAATAGTCTAAAGAGGGCTTTTTCTGCTTTGTGAGGAACAGCTGGGCTTTACACGCTTCAGGGCTCCTAATCATCTTACTCAGAGCTTTAGATCAAGGGAATGGGTTTTGGAGAAATCCTGCTTCAGGCCTGTCCCCCATTTCAACATGAGCTTAACCCACAATGTAGACCTTGTTCCAGCTATGGGATTGATGGTGCATCCTTCACAGGTATCATAGATTTAAGGGTAGGAATGGACCTCCCAGATCATCGAGTCCCAACCCCCTGCCCTGGGCAGGGATACCACCTCACTAGTTGCTCAAGGCTCATCCAGCCTGGCCTTGAACACCACAATCTTCTCCAGGCTGAACAGCCCCAACTCCCTCAGCCTGTCTTCATAGGGGAGGAGGTGCTCTAGTCCTCTTAGCAACTTGGGGCCTCCTCTGGACTTGGTACAACAGTTCCATGTCCTTTTTATGACTTGGTACATCCATGTCCTTTTTATGTTGAGGACATAAGGACACCACTAATACTATTACTATGCTCTACACACCACTGCATGGAGTGGTTAGCTGCCTGTAGAGTACTGGTTGTAGGACCAGGGCCATCCTGTAGCTGCAGGAGATGATTACTGCTTGAGCTGTAGCAGCTGGTTTAAACTTCTGCAAACTCCTGCTGTATGGAAGGAGTGCTCACACAAGTGTGGTGGCAAATATAAGGACACCACTAATACTATTACTATGCTCTACACACCACTGCATGGAGTGGTTAGCTGCCTGTAGAGTACTGGTTGTAGGACCAGGGCCATCCTGTAGCTGCAGGAGATGATTACTGCTTGAGCTGTAGCAGCTGGTTTAAACTTCTGCAAACTCCTGCTGTATGGAAGGAGTGCTCACACAAGTGTGGTGGCAAATATGTGATGCAATGAGCAGTGTATGGAAGATCTGGATATGTTCCCTTCATGGAAAGGGAAGCTTTGGGCAGATGTGTGTACTTCTAGTATACTCACAGGGCATTTCTTTGGAGAATAGTTTTCTCTGACACTGCAAAATAATTGCTAAAACATATCTTTTCAAGAAAAGTGTAATATAGCAGGAGAAAATTATTTGTATTTTATGCAAAGTTTTGATCCAAGTGTGATGTGGTAAAGTATTTGTGCTAATTCTCCATCTGTAGCAAACTTTTAGAAGCAGTGACCCATCTGTTTCAAACTGCTGCTTTGCTTGTGCATTTATAAATTCAGTGTTTTGCATGATGCAGTTTGTTAAAGTAATGCACCTGACTTTTTTTTTCACTGTACTGTTTCATGGAATGTGCTAATAATTGGCATTTTGTTGCTTTTTGCTGAACATTCAGTTTTTGGGAAAGAAAGCAACCATGTCTAATAAAAGCAACTGATTGTGCTTCAGACAGAAGTGCCAAACTGCTTGAAGTGAGCAGCATTGGGCCATGCTATTAGTGTGAAAAGCCATAATTATGTTTGTTGATTTTGAAATCTGAAATTCTTAACTCAAAATCCTTTTGGTTTTTTTCACTTAATGTATGAAAACCACATAGAGAATCTTCCTTCCATCTTCGTTTTGGTTCCCTTCCATCACCATCATCACAGTTTCGCTCCATTTAGTTCCTGAGTTGTTCTGGTCTCTCTCACTTCCTCATGCCTACAGTTAAAACACACAGAAGTTCTTTAGTACTGTTTTTATGGGCTCTATTTTTGGTTTTCAAAGCTTTCAAGGAGTTGCCTGCACACCAGACAACCTCTTAACTCATTTTCATTTTGTCTTCCACTCACTCCAATAATGAGAGATTTAGGAAGTGCCTCACCAGCAGCATAAGCCATCAAGTCCAAAGATGTAAACAGATTACAGTTTTACCCACTGTCAGCTTTGCCTGCTCCACCAACATGCTATTTTACACCAGACTTAGGAAATCATTTAGTTGATTGATATAGCAATAAAAGGGCACTTAATAGCAACCAAGATAAAAAGCTTTGCCTAACAGACTTTGTCGTGTAATAATGATCCTTGCAACGTTCCAGACCTTCTTAAATGATGAAAGTATAATACATAAAAATGCTGTCTGACAAAACTCTCTGCACTTTGAAAATTAGTTCTGGGATGAGAGGACCAATTAAAACCAGAAAAGTTCCTGTTTCCTCTTGTGACACCTGTTGCTGCAGGAGAACTTGGAACTGAGTGAAATCAGAGGAAAATGAACTTTAAAAAAGCCTATCAGCCCTCTTTGGGAGCAGGGATGTTTCCTGCTGTGTGCTGCTCAGAAAAGGTTAAACAGCAGTCAAAATAAGGCTAAATATTGCATGATCTCTAATTTATTATAACCATAAATTTGGTTGAGCAATACAGCTTTTACTTTGCCATAAATATTTCCTAGGAATTTGTCTCAGGTTAGATGGCTGATATATATTGCATATGGAATCTGTTTGTTCTTTCAGGAACTTCATCCCCTGTAGTTGAGAATAAGTTCTTTTTTTCCATAAGGAATTTGTTGCTTTCATAGGGAAAGGTGAATCCCTATAGCTCAATTCTTCCCTGGAGTGGGAGAGGAGAGGACTCTGGCTTGTACTTCCACCAAAGCCAGTCAGAAACTTTACACAGTGTTACTGAGTTTATAGCAATGACCTAGAGGAGCCCAGGAGTATGCACAGTGGTGGTAATGGGAAAGGAGAACCATATTCAAGCTGTGAAGCATATTGTGTACTTTTTTTTCAGCTAAGGGGAGTGGGTATAAAAACATGAAAGATGTGGATGGTTGAGGTTTATGTTGAGGCAGGCAGGGAGGTCTTCATGGTTTCAGGCAGTCAACTGCAGCTGTGGCCATGCAGGATCTTCTTCCCTGGGTCTCTGGTTAAAATGAGATATTTTTTGCTCCATACTGAGGTGCACTTTTGGCACAGAGCAGGGAATGAGTTAGGAGTTGCTGTGTATGTCTTAGGAACACATTATAGGGTGTGCAAAAGTATTGAATGTAGAGCTTAAGAGATTATATGTATGAAGGAGAAAAGAATCAATTTACTATGGTGATTCAAGGGTTTTGCTATACTGGTGCACCCAGTTCATTTCTGCTAGTATAGTATTTCTTGCAAGATTGGGACAGTAAGTTAGAAACAGTTGAATTTTAGTGTACTTTTCTTGAAGGACAAAGAGACTGAGAATAGTGCTGCTAAGGCAGAACTGGGGATGAAATCTGTGCTATTTAATTAGAAGCTTAATATTTTGGTGTGGATGGATAGTGGAGAGTGCAGAGGTGAAAATCTCATTTGAAACCCAGATTCCATGTGCTGTGATAGTTTGGTTTCTGCTCAGAAAGCTATTCACAGTGGAAGGCATGTGCATGCTTTTCCTTTTCTTTTTTAGCCTGATTTACAATCTTGTAATGAATTAAGTCTTTTCCTGTCCTTCCCCATGAATCTTTCCAGTTTTGAGCATTTTGGACTCAACAGACCTTTTTAACATCTACTTCTTAGGTATAGCTGGAGGCTAAAAACATTTCAGGTAATTAATGGGCTATGCCTCCTGCAAGGAAAGACTTCTGAGGTAAATAGCTACAAAATATTTTTCGAAAAGTGATTGAAATGTACAGATTCCTATGGAAACAGCTGGAAAAATCAGGGCTATACAGAAAGACTAGCTTTAACCTTGTGTGTCTGTGTAGCTGAAAGAGGAGCTTCTCTTGGGGGAGGAGCACATGTGGCCATGACCTGGGTGCTCCCATTTGCTGCTGGAGAAACCTATTGCTCTCCATTAATGGTGGAGGGTTCATCCCTTGAGAGCCTTTCATGATTAGTCAGTGCCTGTGCATACTCACCTCATCCTCCAGCAGTGTTTCCTTCCTACAGAAACATCTCAAGTATCTTGTCTGTAGGTCCTGACACCATAAAAATTAGTTAGGTGTGATTCTACCTCCATGTCTATCTGCACGCTCATGTAAGCCAGTTCACAGAAAATATGTAAAAGAAATAAATCTGCAGGGCTGTAGTTGAATGCAGATTTTCTGAATATCTGTCTGGGACTTCTAAACGTAATATTTTGCCCTTTGAAAACACCCAAGTTTTTCTGTTTCTACACTAGCCACTAAGATAAAGTGGTAAATGATTTCCATTTCATAGTGAACACGTTGTATGCCCAAATGTGGGCTTGAAAAAACTCTTCCCTTTGAACTTATATTTGTGGAATTGAGTATCAAACCAGAAGGAAAACGCCTGAGGTGTTAGTGTCTAATTGACATTGAGTCATACTGCTGGCATAGACTTTGCTTTTCTTTTTTTTATCATAAAAATACAGGACAGACATATCTAAGCATTCCAATGACTTTCACAGGCATTGACTCAGGCTGTATAGTGTTCCATTTTGGGATGAGATAGTATTCTGGCTCGGAACTGGCACAAGTCACTTTGAAAAAAAAAAAAAGTACCTTACCTGGCCTTAAACTACTGTACAGAATCACCTGAGGTATGAAGTATGAGTGTGTATGTTTTTCCTAGCACTGTCCCTGGAGGTTTTCAAGATGAGACTAGATGTGGTACTTAGTGCCATGGTCTAGTAATCACAGTAGGGTTGGACTTGGTGAACTTGAAGGTTTTTTCCAACCTGGTTGATTCTATGATATTTATATCAATATATACACATATGTATACATATTATATATTGCTAATTTATTAGTGCTGAAATGATGATACATCATTATAATTATTGTTGCAGTTCATAATTGGCAAGTGTTGTGATTAACAACACAATAGTGGTTAATTCAGATGCTGTTGCCAGAGCACAGGCTCAGTGGGTGTACTAGCTCTTGCAAATAAATTGACAAACACAGGCAGTGCTGACTTATGAGAGGAAGTCCTTGCTTAGTGGTTTTGGGGTTTTTTGAGTATTTGAAATTAATAGCTATTCTGTGTATTGCAAATGGCAATAAACTACTATTCTGTGAAACAGAGGTTCCCAGTATTGGGTGGCCAGCTGGGCTGGAGAGTTTAAGCATTACTGCCTTGAGTTGAGTCACCTTGATCCAAGATGACTCCAGAATTCTTTTCAAATAGTAGAAATAAAAATCGATATCAAAAGGAGTGTGGGCAGCAAGTCAAAAAAGGTGATTCTTCCCCTCTCCTCTGCTCTCGTGAGACCCACCTGGAATACTGTGTGCAGGTCTGGTGTCCTCAAGATAAGAAGGACACAGAATTGTTGGAGCAAGTCCAGAGGAGGCCACAAAGTTGCTAAGAGGACTGGAACATCTCCCCTGTGAAGACAGGCTGAGGGAGTTGGGGCTGTTCAGCCTGGAGAAGGCTGTTCATCCGTGGAGACTTCACAGCAACTTCTCAATATCTGAAGGGGCTACAAGGAGCTGGAGAGGGACTCTGTGTTAGGAACTGCAGTGATAGGACAAGGGGCAATGGATTCAAATCGTCTAGGTTTGGATGTGAGAAAACAGTTTTTTACTCTAAGGGTGGTGAGACACTGGCCCAGGTTGCCCAGGGATGTGGTGGCTGCCCCAACCCTGGTGGTGTTCAAGGCCAGGCTGGATGAGCCTTGAGCAACCTGATCTAGTGAGGAGGTGTCCCTGCCCATGGCAGAGGTGTTTGGGACTAGATGATCTTTAAGATCCATTCCAGCCCTTTAAATTCTATGATATAATTTAAAAAGAAGTGGTTCCCTAGACTTCTCTGCCCAACCATAGTACCCCTCACTGAGCTGAACAGTTCAAACTTGTATTCTGTGAGGACACTGAGTGCTGCTGGAGGGATAGAGCAGTGGAGGGGAAAAGAAAAAAAGCCTTGGCAATTTGTGAATTAGTGCTGGAAATGGGAAATTACTGCCATTTCAGTTCTTAAGTTGTCACTGGAAAACAGGATTAGAGGAGGAAGGATTTCTTTAAGCCTCAGGAGAAAAGCTATCGCAGTGGAATATTGACACAGGAAGAAATGCTTGTATTCTGTGCTATTAAGCATACTTAGGAAAATAGTTCACTGCTGTTCTGATACTTCTCTTATGTAATTCATGAGAACAATCAGGGGAAGCTGATTTATGTTCAAGTCAACCTTTTTGCTCCTCTGTGGTGATTCTCCTCCTTGATTCCCATGAGGCAGCTGATGGCAGTGAAGGTGGCCTGGCTCTGGGTGCTGCTGCTCATACCTGCTGGTGTAAAGCCTTCCCTGGTGTAAACATCCCAGCAGAAGTGTGCTGCCTTTTACACTTAGTCTAGATGCCCAGGAGAGGGCTATTCACTTAAAATAATGCTGGCTGGTGTTTCCCTGATCTGCCTTTTATTTCTCTACAGACTATTTTCTTAGGTCTGTCTTTGTTAAGGAAGTGTGAGATATCTTCTTTAGAACTGATTCCTTTTTTTAAGTTAGTTTCTTTCCAGTTTTTTATATGGCATATCAGATACTGAGCCTCATTCATCAGAACTACAAAATGCTTAAGTAGCATGGTGTAAGGAATAGTGGGACATTGTCTGTATTGTCTGGAAACAGCTGTGTAAACAGCCATCCAGTGTGGGTTGACTAGCTAAATATTATTTCTCAAAATGCAACATTTTTTTGAATACTATAGAGGAATTTAGAACACACTATAATATTATCTTGGTTTAATGTAAGATGTTAAATCAAAAGGCACTCTGAATGGGGAGCAAATGGGACTAAACCAGTGGCAGTGATGAGATGTTCTTGCAGTGATTGTTCAGGTTCTCAGGGGAAACTGTGGGGAAGCTGAAATGGAAATAAATCACATTCTGGCACCCATCAGTGTGCTATGTATTGCTTTTCTTAAGCAGGTCTTGGGGTAAGCAGCATACTAAAACCTGAAAGGCTCTTGTCTGGCAGAGAAAGAAAAAGAACACCTTTAGGATGACAATAGAGAGAGAATGACAGAATGGGTAAGAGAATAATTTGTTTTACCGATGCCGAGGTGGAGGTGTTCTAAAAATGTATAAAAGAACAGAGTAAAGGTATATGTACATAGAATCCATTCATGGAAACTTCTTATTGTTTTTTACCCTCCAATCTCCATGTTAATACCTTTGGGTGAGAGAGTAAATAATTATTTGTGTTGTGGAGAAATGGTTTTTAGACTCATTTTAATGGGAAGTGTCACAGTGTTGTGGAAGGGAAAGAATTAGAGGTGTTGTGTTAGCAGAGTTGGGAAGCAGAGGCAATAGCCCAGAGAGCTATTTTGAGAGTGGGTGATTTCATCCAGGAGGAAGAAAAAGGCTGCATAGTCCCTTCCTCAGAGGTGAATGTCGAGAGGTCAGAAGGAGCCTAAAGATCAGCTCATTCTGCCACTTTCAACCCCTACTGATCGTTTTCAACTCAGGTGTTCACAGAAAAGTATTGAAAAATTCATGTAGTTTGTTTTAATTTTATAATCTGGAATAATTGTGGTTGATAAGTAGGTTCCCTTTTGGTTATAAGCTCTCATCACTTTCACCAATAAAAATTACTTCATATTGTTCCCCTGGGCTTTTAATTGCATTAAGAAATGATTGGCTCTAATAAACTTCTACAGTCTGTGATAATTATAATCAAATAAGATATCCATATAAAAGCATAAAATTATGCTGAAGCAAATGGAATCTTGATCATTAATTAGTGAACTATCAGAGGCATTGCAGATGGTAGTCATTCGGTGCTTTTTAGAATGAAGCCTGACCATCACAGCCCCAACTGTGCATAGTAAATTTGTTTTTCAGTTATTCTTGCATCAGTAAACACCTCTGAATGTGTGTTTATATACCTATCCTGGGTGCTACATATATGTCCTCAGTTGCTCTTCATATGGGGAAGTATCATCAGTAAGGGTAATGTGTTTTAATAAGACCATGACATTGTGCAGTACTTTACAAAACAGAGAAATGGATAAGGCTGAAGTTCATGGAGGGTGAAATACAGAACAGCAGTTCACAGGCTACAGAAGATACTTGGTATAAGCAGTGTCTGTAGAAACTGCTGAAATTCTGGAGTTTTGTGGAGGAGGAGTTGGTGTTTGGTTGCAGATTGTGCCACATTTGAGTGGCAGTATGGGGAAATGATAGTTCTTTCCTGTGAGGTGATGAGACACTGGCAGAGGTTGCCCAGAGACCTTGTGGCTGCCCCATCCTTGGAAGTGTTCAAGGCCAGGTTGGATGGGGCTTGGAGCAACCTGGTCTAGTGAAAGGTGTCCCTGCCCATGGCAGAGGCCTTGAAGGTCTCTTTCAACCCAAATTGTTCTATGTTCCACATAGCATCTGAAATGAATCAGTGAAGGGAGAAAAAAAACCTAAGTGGACTCTATTTGGTAGACAGCAGTGAAAAGAAAACGAATTTCCAACTTGGTGTTGGGCCACTGTGTTTGGTAGCTTGGTCTGCCTCCTTGCAGGACAAGGTGGAAGAACTGATGCTTTGCAGCTGTGGACACCTTGGTACCAAACCATGTTATGCCAACACCGAAATTTTTGAGATGTAGTGCAAGTTTAAAGGCACAATGTGTTTCCTGTTTCTGGAATCCTTGTAGAAATACTGGACCACAGAGCAAAACCAAATCCAAAGCCTTCACAAGGACAGGTGGTCTCGTCTGTCAGACTGTTGTGAGATGCTGCCATCAAAACTGTTGTGAGCACAGCTTTATTTACAAGGAATGCCAGCCAGAACTAAAGATCAGGAGCATCATTACACCAAATTATCCTAATCTAATGATAGATGACTCTTGTGTGTGGCATCAAGATAGAATGTGACATTTTTGTCTTACAATAAGTTCCTCTCTAGTTAAACGGGCATCACAGCTGTCTTTGAGTTGCAGGAAGACTTTGATTCTTAAATCCTATAAAGTGGATTTAGGTCCCAGTTTCCCTTTTATTGATTAAAAAGTTAAATTTAATTGCTTACGCAGTGTTTTTTTTCTATTTTACACACTTTATCAGTGAAATACAGGCCCACATCTTTGACTTCAAACAGTTCCATTTACATAATCAGCACATTTACCATTCTTCCTCACAGTTTATGCATTGGTTGAGCTTGCCTGCCTGCCATGTGATCTGACCACAACAGCTAACCACTCCTTAGAGATAATTTACATTATTATTGTAATATGGATTAGGCATCAGTTGGAAGCGAGTCCGAGTCGATACGGAGTTCTTCCCTGTGACATCTAAAAAGAAATTATTTAACGGTTTGATATCCATTTGGAAATTCAAAGACATCACTGTAACTGTTTCTTGGCAAACTCAGGTTCATCAATGAAACTTAGCAATTAGCTTGACATCCAAAATACAGGGCCAAGATAAATGAGGAACGGAGGAGGAGTGTGGATTCTGTCTGCTTGCCTCGAATTGCTGCTGGCTCATGGAGACCAGTCTGGCCCTCTTCTCCTCTGGAGGGTGATGCCATGAATGCCTCTCTCACATGGCTGCTGGTCCTGACACTTATTACCTCCTGAGTGAACAACATGGATGTCATAGAGAAAGATATTTAGTCATTTTGTAAAAGTGTTTTTCTCCTTGAGCTGGCAAACACATACAGAAAAGTAGACTGGGAGCAAATGAATTCTCATGCCTGCCCAACCAATTCATTTGTCTGGGGCTTCAGTTCCCTGAAGAGAGGAAATATGAAGGATTCTACAGGAAATAGCAGCTGTTCTTCCTGCTCCCAGGGGCAAAGGATGTGCATGGTGATCAGTAAACCCCCCCTGTTTTTTATCAGTGTGATTGGCACCCAGTGACTTGTTCTAATGGTCCAGCTGTTGAATGCTGTAATCCCTGTTGGTCCAATGACATATGCTGTTGTTACTGCTGTGTGCCATTTATCCACAGACTGGATGCTGAGTTATTATTTCAATGTAGCTTGTATAAGCAGTTTTATTATAATTGCATGACTTAGGAGATTTTTTTAGGGTGGCCATAAAAAGGTGTTTTCATGTCTAGCCCAAGTTTCGATGGGGAAAATCTGTTTGCCCATAAATTGTGAATGTAAAAAGCTCTACAGACTTGTTGTTATGGATGGGTTTATTCACATATAAGACTTGAGCAGTGCTTTAGTACAGCCTTAATTTAAGGAAGAGCTTATAAAATGTTGTGATTAGTTGGTATTTAAAAAAAATTAAATCAGTTTCTATCATAAATATCTTCATCATGCATAGGGTTCTTCAGTTATTACATGGGAAATGAAATTAATTATTTGAAAAGATTAAGGTCTGTGCCATACCCAAAACTCTGAACTTTGCAGCCAGAAAGCTATAGTGACTTGTTTTTCCAAGGCATTGCTAATAAATGTGAAGAATCTTTTTACGAGGGCTGGTGCAAAACATCTTCATTTCAGCTTGCACAAACGTCTGAGGCTGATTTATTCCCAAGACTCACTATTTGAATACATTGCATTACAGCAAACACTCGTGTGTTTACCAGCAGTCTGGCAGAGTGCTCTGCTTAGGCTGGTCTGGGAGAATGTGGTTCTCTGTCTTGTTTCATTGTATTACTGATAGCTCTTGGGGCTGAAGTTGCAGGAATGAAAATACACAGATCTGTGTGGACTAAGAAGGAGAGTCTATCTCTAATATGATTCAAAGTGTCATAAGATAAATTTTTCTCCCCTTGTTCTTGGGCAAGGAGGAAGATATAAGTATAGTCAATTAATGTTGATGTAACTGAAACCCTAAGAGGCTAATCATTATTAGTCCAGATCTAATCATTACAGAGAAGAAGAGTAATGCAGTTAAAGTTGTTACACACACAATTCTCACCTTGTACAAGTTTCTAGGTATTACTGTCATCTTGCTCTTGTGCATTCTAAGGTTGGTTGTCTCATCCTGGTGGTCGTGGGTTGTCAGCATCTAGAGTCTCTTCCCAGAAGGAATAGGATGTTTATGTTGATGGTTTCTTCTTCCTCACTGTAGGATTCACAAGGAGTCACCTTCATTTCCCACTGGTTTTATACCTCCTTATTTATTGGTCTATGTTACCATGTGAGTTTTTATTTTGCCTCCTTAACCATTGCTGGGTGTCCATTTCTCTAACTGACCTCTAGTGAGATTTCAGTGGCATTGGGGTCTCTAGTGCCAGTCTGCACCCCATCATGTGTCATTCCCTGATTCTACTCCTCTATACTATTTGTATGCAGGTGCTGGAAAGGCCAACTCAGGTGGTGACCTGCTAGGTGGGTGATGCACAGGTACAGAGGAACTAATCAGGTGGATACTAATCAGTAGGCTTTGGCCACAGGGAGAGGATTGGTCCATAGGATTTTGGAGTATAAGATCCTGAGGGAAGTGAGGAAGGAAAGCATTGAATTCAAGGTCCTTCTTGGGAGCATGGACTTTAGCTTGTTCAGGGAACTAGGACCCTGTAGGATGCTGTCCTGAAGGGCTAAGAAGATACAGGGAATTGTAGGAGTATATACACTATTTTAGTGTCTTGGTTTATTGCAAAGTTTGATGCCAGGCTGTCTGGACACATGGTGGGAAGCTGCTGCTTTCATAGCCTGGTGGAAACTGATGGCATGTGGAAATAAATAAGGCTATGGTGTGTGATCACACATCCATCATTATCAGGGGAAAATTCATTGGGCAGCAACTATTGTAACCAGACAAATTTAGATAAATGGGAATGCTGACTGAATAATCATTAATATTGTAGTTTTGCATGTGTAAAAATGAATGTGGAAAAGTATTTAGTTGCTTAGTTTGCCTGTCAAGATTGTTTATGGTTTTCAGTTAGAATATTGGGAGAATGGGAATATGGTACAGTGAAGTGATTTGGGAAGAGTGATGGGACAACAAACCTAACTGGCCTTTAAGTAGAAGAACCTATGACAAACCAGCCTACATTACCTTATAAGAGGTGTAGGAGGTATTTTCCTCTGCTTTATTCTTAAGGCAATAAAGTAGAAACAGTTTAAATTTAGCATTCCAGCTTCAGTGTAAGAGAGGATTTTTAAAAGCACATCCTGTGAACAGTAAATATTGTTCAAAGTAATCTAAATTTTTTCTTTATTTTAAAAAGACCTGAAGTTTATGCTGATTATTAGCCATATACATGCAATCTGTTTATGCTTTTTGGAACCCACTTTCTATATCTGCAGTAGTATCAAGATGAGATGTAAACTAATAATCTTTCTGCATCATCTGAGAAGGAATACAAGTCATTTAAGATGAATTTTCAAAGATGATGAATATCTTGAGTTTCTAAACTTCAGATAGGACAGACTGTAAATGTTTTAAACATGTAATAAATATAGATTGCATTTTCTTAGCTCCCTTTTCTTCATTGATTTTTGCCATTTGACCAGTCATTTCTGTTTGTATATGTAAAATATATGGCTCTCTGTTGAGAGGATCTCAAATCAAAGTGACTTTTTTTACTTCAGAATATTTTGAATAAAGTTTATTATTGGAAGCATAAGAAAAGAATAGACATGTCTAACAGAAGACTATTTCCAAGTGGCTTGATTGAATTAAAGAATGCCTAGTGGAATTAAAACTCAATTAAGAGCAGTTATGTCAGTATCCTTAGTGGGAAAACCAGTTTTTTTTTTTTAATTTCACAGAACTACCAGTGTGATTTGACTACAGCTGAGTGTTGTCCCTCTGAGAGTATAGACAGTTTTCATAGAATCATAGAATTTTAGGGGTTGGAATTGGCGTTAGAGATCTGATCTTTCCAACCCCCTGCCCTGGGCCACCTCCCACCAGAACAGGTTGGTCTTGAACACTGCCAGGGTTGGGGCAACCACTGCCTCCTTGTGCCAGTGTCCTGCCACCTTCACAGGAAAAAACTTTTTCCTTATATCTAACCTAAATTTCCCCTCCTTCAATTTGAAACTGTTATCCCTTGTCCTGTCACTGCAGTTCCTAACAAAGAGTCCCTCTCCAGCTTCCCTGGAGCACCTTCAGATACTGGAAGGGTGCTATGAGGTCTCCACATGACCTTGTCTTCTTCAGGCTGAACAGCCCCAAATTCCTCAGCCTGTGATTTTCCTAATGCTGATGGTTGTGCCAACTTTGCTGTGACCTTTCTAATTCTTTAAGCCCAGGGTGATGACCAAGAGGTGGATTTCCTTCTGGAAGAGGCTGGGTCCCTCACTCCATTTCTCAAGAAATCTCTCTCTATAGCAGTTTATTGTGTTCTTACGGTGATACTGAATCTCCATGTACTGGTTAATGAACCAGCTGGGACATGCTAATGAGCTGGTTCATATGGAAACAGCTTACTCATATAAAAGCGGCAAAACTAAAAGCCATTTGAAGTCTGTGGTTCAGGATTATTAGCTAAGTGTTTTTATTGCCCTGTTCCCAAGAATCACTCTTCATTCTGCCTGTCCAGATTGCTGTCAGGGGATTTAGAGTAATTAGAGTACCAGATTTCAGTGTTTTGTCCGTTGCCTGTCGTCGTCTAATCTTCAAAAGTATCCACAACTTCCACCATGACCTCCAAGGCACTGGAAGTGTCTCCTGTGAGAAGGTTTAGGTGGTGGCTCCAGGATTTCGAACCCATGATGTGGCAAGCATGACGTTTTTCTTGTGCCTCTGCTGTGTTGGGTACAGTCTGAGAGGGAAAACACTGATAGATTCCAAAATGTGAGCAAAATGGGATCATCTGAATACATATATCTCATAGCATATATATGTGTGCGTATACTTGGCATCAGTTACGCATGTTATGCACACTCACATATATTCTTTTATTAAATAATTTCCTTTTTTTCTTAATGAAAAAAGGGTATTTGTCTTGGCTTATCTCTTCTCCCATACAGCCATTCCTGAGCTTGAGCAGGTGTTGGAAAGTACTTTGATAGCATCTCCCTTCAGAAACACCCATCAGGATTCTGGGCTCATCCACTCCTTTGATTAAACACTGGGGCAGCAGCATCTTCTGTCAGTATTTAGTAAGTTGAGGGATTTCAGGTGCCATCATGATGAACCTAAATGTGACCTAAATTGAACTGAAAGCAGCTTGAGGCAGGAATGGCTTTTTATCTTCCTGAATCGTGTTTGAAGTTGTGATCGTTCTTTGAGGCATATTTAAATTAATAACCACTGCATTTTCTTGACAATACTTGTAGAGATAATGTGGGGTTTCTATTATTCTAGCCTGGTTTTTGATCATTTCCCAGTTACATTGAGGATGATGAATGAACATTGCCAAGAAATGGTATTTTAAAACATTAGCTTTGCCATGTGGTGACACAGTGGACCAAAGATGATTACCAGGGCTGATGTTTAATTTAAAACTATCTAAAAATTTATACTTGACCCCTTTATATCAAGGTGAGCTTGAGGCAGGCTTAGTTTGTGCAGGTTTCCCAGGCAGTCATGACATTAGTGTAAGTGTTAGATTTATTTTGCAGGCTAAATGATCATTTTATATATTCATTAGAAGCACTCAGGGCTACAAAAGAGAACTCTTTCCTGTTGAATTTTCATGCAAATTTCTTTATTTGTAGTGTAAAACATTAGAACAGTTAAGTACTCTAGTGCAAATTGCTAGCACTGTTTATAAATATCTCTGCAATTGAAAGCAGCAGAAGTGCCAGATGTGTAATTACATTAGCACAGATATTCTACAGAAAGCTGCTTCTGTGGAACAGAAACAAGCTTAATGTGAAAATCTTTGCTTTTGAGAGCATGCATGCTATGCACATCATTAACCTGTTAATTAAATCTATTAAGGGCTGCATTTTCTGAGGCCTTGTTAAATGATTACTTATGTATAAGAACGTTTGTTTTCTCAAAAGTCTTCAGTTGCAAAGTGTGGGCTAACATTGTAAAAGCATCTGCTTATGGTTGGATGTCAAATCTGTGTGGAGCATATGTGCATCTGTAACTGATATTTTTCCATGTCACCGTTCTTTTACTTCAAAAAAATCAGAGTGTGATATCTGTTATGGCATCAGTGACCAGATTTCCAAGGTCAAAATTGTTCATCTCTGCTCAGCAAACAGCCCCAGCAGAATACCTGAATGCTCCCTGCCAGGGTTTAGTGTTTTTGAAAGAAACATGGGGCTGTGCTACCAAACCATCCTCAGGACAGATATTCTCAGCTGTTTAAACATCTCAAAGGAGGTGGTTTTATCCCTTGTGCTGAAGCTTGTGAAAATATAAGTAAAGGTGCACATCTGTTAAGATTTCAGTGACAGCTGAAGAGTATTCAGAAATATGTAACCACTATAAATTCAGAATAACATCAACAAAACATCTGCCAGAAAGGTAGTGAAGATCTACCAGTCTGGTAAGGCTGACATTGAAATAATTTTAGGGGGCAACTTGGTGTTTGAAGACTTCTATCTTTAACTTACTGGAACTGATGTTCTACTTTCAGCTTTCTTTATTTCAGCAGTCTAGGTATTGAAAAAAAGAGAAACCAAACCCTGCCCCTTCCCCAAAAGATGCTCATTCCCACCCTGGATGATGGGTTAGCATTGCCCACGGCAGGACTTGCAAGGATTGGACTCCTCTTAAGGGACTGACACAGATTTATGGCCGTAACTATGGGACTCTCCTCTCTGTTTATTCTTAGAGCATTACTGGGTTTTGCTCTACAGAACCTTCTTCATCTGGAAGAGGGAAAAGCTAAAGATAAAATGAGTAGAAAATTGCTCGTGGTTATAATGTCTATTGCCCCTGTTCTAGGTGTCGTTGCTCTCGTTTGGGAGGTGGGTTTGCAGAGAAGCACTGAGGCTCTGGGTGGGGTGTAACTGAATACTATGTCCTGCTCTCCTGCACCTAAATATGTTTAATTTTAAAAAAATAAAAATAAAAATCAGGGGATAATGCAATCTCTTCATAAGATCCCTGGTTCTCAGTCTGGCCTGATGTTCAAGTCTTAATCTGACCACATTTTGCTTTCACTTACCTGCCTGTGCAGTCGTTTGGAACGATGCCTGGCAAAACCTGCCTCCAGATGGGATGGAGATTTTTCTTTCTTCACATACTCATCCAGATATGCTGTGCTTACTTATATTTTGTAATTCTTGGCACAAGGTTTTTCTTATCTTAACACCTGCAAGCCTGAAGGAGGTAATGGGATCATGATGTTCCCTGAGTGCAAACTGAAGTATTTTAGTTATTCTGTTCTTCTGGACCTCACAGTCAAGAAGCTGAATTTATTATGAATTTTAGGACATTCGTGTCTTTGTCCTTGCTTTCCTTTTACAGTAATTATTTTTTTCCCCATCCAAATTGAATTTGGGTGAATTGGATTTAGCTAGTTTTGTTTATTTTTTTTAATATGTGTTGTATGCCTGTCCTTCTTCCCTGAAGTGAAAACCACTTGCATCTTAAAACCCTTCATCCTGATGTACACTGTCTGGAAACTTAAGCTCTTTGGCCCTCTTAGATTGATTAGGCACTGCTCAACACTCAGCCATTCCTCCTGTCAGCAGCCAGTGCTCCCGGCGTCTGCGAGACGAGCGGATTGATTTACTGCTGGAGAACACTTATCATTCCAGATTTTGGCATAGCTGCTCATGTGGTTTAGTCCTGCACAGCAATTTCCGAATAATGCAGATAATTGTGTTTTTCCAAAATACTTTTCCTCCAGAATATGGAGAAGAGTGTCTGTAATAAATGAAAATGTAATATGAATAATTGAAAGGGGGTAATTAAACATGGGCTGTAAATAAAGTGAAGATGCCCAGTAAAAACAGTTTGTAGAGTTCTATGATGACCTCGGCCAGGGTTTTTTTAAAAAAATTGATTGTGCACATATTTAAAAATAATGCTTTTCACATGAATTAATTATGTTGTTGCCAGGGAATTATCATTGGTGTTCTCCATCTTTGCAGAAATACTAATTAGCAGCACTTGGGCACCATGGGACTCCTGCCCATTGTATAACTCTTCTGTAATGCTTATTAAGAATAATGACTGTCTGCCCCATATGGTTGAGAAGGTATTTCTATAGAAGTGTCTATATTTTGCCATCTGCCTTTCCTGTTTTGAGCACTTTGGGCAGCCCCAGAGCAAGGGGAGAGGAGCTATCCCAACTGGGGCTCACCAGAGGTCCCACCTGGAGAACATCCCCCATATAACACATCTGTAGGTGTGGACACATCAGCTCTGAAGGAGGCTGAGGGGCAGGGAGTGCCCCTCCAGTGCCATTCCACAACCCCAGCCAGACTTCGTAGCACCTTGGTGTGCAACTCTGGATTTCAACTCCTTTACCATGGCATATTGATCACTGTGGCAGCTGAAAACATGTGTTGGCTTCTGGGCTGTAGTGGGTTATAAAATATGTACATTGGGAATAGGATGAGGCTGAGTAGAAAAATTATAGTTCTCCCTTAAAATGATGTCTGGAGGGGGATGTATGTGTTTCTGTGATTATGTGCTGTGAAGTGAATTCAGATACTTGAGAAAGGTTTTGCAGGTGTGCAGATTACTGTGTATTTCACAACTTTTTTTTTTTCGCTGAAACAATTTTATTTTGCTCTTATTTCAATGAATAAACATAATTTAAGCTTCATGAAGGAGTAAGAAAATTAGAAACTGCAATTGTGACAATTTGGAAGAAGGGATGGATGGGCTTTATCTTTGGTATTTGCCAGGTAATGAATTATTGCAGGACTAAAATAAGAATTCTCTTAGTGTCTTGGAGCTCAAACAGCAAGCAGATGTTGAACTGCTGCCAGTGCTTTCCCCCAGCTGTCCCACTGAGGCCCTGTCTCAGAGCAGCAAACCTTTGACAGCAAGTTTCCTGCTGTGATTCCCTTAGGAGTCCTTTAGTGCCAATCTTCATTGTCTCCACTGATTCTTCATTCTGAGGGTGGTGAGTCACTGGCACAGGTTCCCCAGAGAAGTTGTGGATTGTCTCAGCCCTGGGAGTATTCAAGGCCACGTTGGATGGGACTTGGAGCAACGTGGTCCAAGTTGTCCCTGCCTGAGGCAGGAGGGTTGGAATGATATGATCTTTAAGGTGCCTTGTGACACAAACCATTCCAAGTTTTTATGATTCTATGATCTTGATATTGTTTGCTGAGGTTCATCATGGAGGTGCATATGAGGTGGTCTCTTCCGGAGCTGAGTTTATCCCCATTGTTGGGCTGTTAGCAGAATGTGAACCTGGGGTGAAACTTGGGCTTTGCATGCTGGAAAAATGCCTCAGAGTAACTGTGTGTGTGAAGGGCAGTGGGAGGAAGCCAACGTATGGAAAAGCAGAAAAAACCCTGTGCAAAGCTTGCTGGTGTTAAGGCAGGGGTGTAAAGACCTGCATCCAACTGCAGTTGGCCTTCTGAATCACCCAGTTCCTGGAGGCAAATATGAAATAATCTCATTCACAAATATCTCACACTTCCTTCTGCTTCCATGCAAATACCAGAGTAGACCTCCTTGACTTCTTGCTTGGCTGTGCTTGAATGGATTTGAGCTTTCTTGTGGGTTGGAGAGAAGCTCTAAGGATAACTAGGGAGAAAGGGATTAGAAGAAGGAGTTGGTGACATGGGTGTCCAGCAATGCCTATGTATATGCTCTGGTCCCCACTGGTAAACCAGCAGTTTGTGTTGCAGGAGTTGTGTTGATTCTGGGTGTTTTTCACAGGGAACTAACAGTTCCCATCATGGATTCTAAACCCCAAAGTCAAGGTGAAGTGACTGAAGAAATATTTCTTTTTCTGTTAAGGTTACATTTACAAGCACCTTATAAAGACTGTCATGTTCTAAAAGGAATTGGTTTTCATAGGTGTTTGGAATTTTGAGAAGGCCATAGTTGGATTATAGCTATCTCTAATCCAGTACTGAGATGCTTTTAATCTCATATGCAGTAAACTACTCATAGTTGTAATCTGTTGATAGCATCTATTTGTACTTTTTGGTTTTTATAGAATACATAAGTTTATCTACATTATGGCCTCGTCTCCTAACTATCTTGTTGCTATCAAGGCAAGAAATCTGTTCTCACAAACCATCAAAATGTGTTGGATGAGTATTACGAAAAGGTTTTTGGAACGTGTTGGGGGTTTTGTATTTTTCTATTTTTTTTTAAACTGCGAGTTGAAAGAAAATGAGTATTTTTCCCTGGGCTGTCTCTGGGATGTGGGCACATGATTGAGTAGCTCAGCTAATGCCGTTTACATTAGTGCTTAATATAGGGAAGTCCTGCCTTCCAGTGCCAAGGAGTTAGTAAATCACTGCATTTTCATAAGCAGCAGTGTTCATTACATTCAGCTGCAGAATGTCTTTCTTGCTGGAGTGTGTCCTGAGTGTTACAGCATGCGGATAATAAGGGAAAAACCTGAAATGTAAAATTGGAGCCAACTGCTGCATGGCTGTAAGTCACTAAACTTCACATTTATTCTGATCTAAAATAAGATGAATAACTAAGCCACTGAATTGCTCGTTTGTGTAGGTCATGAAAGTTTCAAAAAGTACTGCAGGTATTTAAAATTAATCCTGGGAATCAGAGGAATTTTATATGCCCTGTGTGGCACACTGCAAACAGAACAATAGGCTTTTGTATAGAATCTTTCATACAGATTATAGCACAAAGTGATACAATGAATTGCTGTTAATAATAAATAGTGAAATAGTTGAGGTAGTTAAGTATAGGCAAAGAAAATAAGCTGTATTTTGGCTGAGATGTGCCTGTAGATGCAGAGCAAGGAGATGGGTAGTTCTTCTGACTATAGCTATACTAGCAATATTTTGTATATAAAATACCAAAACATATCAGCTCTGGTATCCTAGACACTGTCCGGACCTGGTCCCAAATATTTTAGCCTGTTTAGTCTGCAAGAATAGATGTGACTATGAAATCTTTGTCTGAATCTTTAGAGTTATTTTTCTTGGCATAATATTGAATGCCTTTGCATAGTGCCAAAAAAACCCCATAGTGGTGAAAAAGTATGTGGTAATTCGTATGATCTTTAACAGTTTGGTTCTTAATAAATAAACACATGTCCAAGTCTCATAAAACATGCATAGTTCTAATAAAATTACATTAAAAATACATAAATCTCATAAAAACTTCTCATAAACCAACCAATTATTCTGAGGAAATGTATTCAGTGGAACTTTTGCCTCTGTTACTATTAGTTAAGATTAATTGGTTGTGGTGCCATTAGGATTAAAACTCACATGTTCTGAGTCAATTTTTGTCTGTTCTCAGAATTCTCTGGCTCAGTTGGAACTTTGCATTTTCTGTAATCATGCTCTGATGGAAGGATGCTAGAATGACATCCAGAGGGGTCGTAATGACGTTTAAAGCAGAAGTATTCAATTAAAGTGGACACTGCAGTGACCTTGTGGAGTTACGTCATGTCTGGTGAAGTTGTTCCTCAGTCAGGCATTAATGAAGTTGTACATCTGTTATGATGTATAAGAATTGAGAGATTCTTTTTGAAAACAGGTTGTTAAGGTTTAGAACGTTTCTTCCTAAATTTGATACTTAAACTAAAAAAGAAGGTAAAAAAAGGACAGACTATTTCAGTGGGTGTCCATTAATTTTTCAGTGTTCCTTCACTGGTTTTTGTATCAGATGTGACTCAGAGCATATCTATTACCTAATCTAAATTACTGACACAATATCCTATTTTACTGATTGCTGTTCCTGTCCTAAGTTTGCAAATCAGTTGATAGCTACAGGGACAGAATCACTGTGGAAGGTACTTATTGTTGAATGAATTCTCCAATGGTGAAATGGTTATGATTAAGCTAAATGTCACAATAAACAGAGCATTATTATTCTAGCAATCCTTATTAGCAATAACATACTTATTAAGCAGCTCTTATTGGGATTCTTCTTCTAAGTTTGATGTTCAGTGGTGTTTCATTTTGTCTGCAATGTGTAATTATTGTCTCTATAGCTTGCTTGCCTTATGTGTGTGTGACCTGTGTGTCAGAGAGCAGATGTCACTGCATCCTTTCAGACATAATTATGGTGTAGTTGTAGGTAGGTCTTGCAGGCAGGAAAAGCAAATCAGTGTGCACTGTACCAAGTAAAGTACTATTCTCTGTTTTCAGTGGGATTAGAGAAGCTCTATCAGATGATAGCTTGGAATTCTCTCTGGCTGATAAATGGTGACAAACAGAAGAATGTGTAGTTTTTCCTCAATAGATTGTCTTGATTTATTAATCCCTTTTCATGTCATTACTTGTAGTGTAATAGATGCCCTGTAAGAAACAGTAGGAGGTGTTTGTTCACGGTTTTCCATAAGCAAAGACTCCCCACTGTTTGTTACAAGTTGTTTTTTTGCAAGCCAAGCAAGTTTTGCTTGACTTTTCACTTTTGGAAATAGTGATTAGGTTAAATTTCTCTTTGGTTTTGTTGACTAATGGGTTTATTTGTGCTGTTGCATGTTCCTTGGTACCTTGCAGATCTCTGGTATTTATTAGTGAAAACCTTTTTTTGGAATCCTGTTTGACAAAGCCTTGCTTTCAATTAGGTGCTCCTACATAGAGCAATGCAGGTTGGAAAGGACCACAGAAGGTCATCTGGTTAAACCTCTTGCACTGAGAAGGTTCACCATTGAATTCACAGCAGGATGCTCAGGGCTTTGTTCAGTCAGGTCTTGAAAACCTCCAAGGATGAAATTCTGCTGCCCCCTGGGGCAACCTGTTCCCAGGTTAACGGATGAGGTTCTTCCTTACATCCATCTGGGAGCTTCCCTGTTCCCATGTACATCCACAGTCTTTTTCCACATCTGTGTCCTGCTGTGATGAGATCAAACATGCACCTAGTATCTGATTAGGTTACAATGAATAGAAGACAGATGATATCTATCCTTTATCTTCACCTTTTTGTACTTTCTATAGACAGATCACTGAAATTTATTTCATTTTATTTAGCCTTCTGCTTTAATGACCAGTGAGCTCCCATTTGAGATGGGGAGTTGTAAAGCATGTTTCTGAAATTCAGGCTTTTGATGCCCAAATTTCAGTGTGTTTATAATGTAGTTAATATTATTATTCACATTTTGCTGAGACATTTCTTTTAATTGACTCGGATTTATTCTAAGAAAAGTGTCAATTTAACATGACCCTTCTAAAAATAATTAAATTCTAATTACAAAGCAGACTATCGACAAGGAAGTATGTACATCCTTCTCCTTATTTAAGCTACTAAACAGGATATTTAACTAAGTAATGAAACATTGTGGATAAGTATACTGCTGTGTCCTGAGGAGATTGTTGGGAAGTGAAAAAAATCTATAGTAATGGGTTTTGCATCTGATTTTTAACCTTATTTTTCAAGTTGTTGTGTTGGGGTTTTTTTTTTTTCTTTTTTTTTTTCTTTTTGGCATGCCAAGATCAGGCTCTGTTTTAACTATGTTTGCCAGAGAATAATTGGAAATTGTAATGTGTCTAATGACAGTGTAATTACTTATGAGTCCTTGCTTATTTTTTTTGGTAATTTTTCATTCTGAATTCACATCTGACATTAAATAATGGCCACTTCTTGCTTTTGGCTTTTGCTGTGTGTCTCTCTATCCTGTTAATGTGAGGATTGGTGAATTTGCAACTGTTCATGAGAGTAGTTCATGGGCAGCAACCAGAAATGTATGAAAAGTACTAAAGAGATGAGTTCTGTGCAGTAG
>NW_008673407.1:31556-36057 GCF_000695815.1 Acanthisitta chloris
AGATTTGGCCAGTCTTCTGGCACAACTGCTTTGTATTACTTCATGGGAGGTTTAATAGTATTTTTAATGCAATTTGCTATACTAAGAAATAGGTAGTAAATCCTGGATTGGCGTAAAGTGTTTTGAGGTCCTGTTCATGAGTGAAATATTGTTCTGCTCAATGCTCTTGAATTCTTGCTTTAAAAACAAACCAGTGGAACCCAAACTTTTCCTGTACTGAAACTTTCACATCTCAAAACACTAAGCTGTGTTTGCTGAAGTGCTTCACAGAAATGAATGAGCTCGTGATACAACTAGGTTGCAATGCTTAATTTTTGTGGCAGTTAGTGTTCTCTGTTAATATAAAGCCACCTAGCAGTTGAGGCTTAAATTTTGACTATTAATTTTAGGAGATGGAGGTTCATACATAATCTGATGTCTGTTTTTGAATCTTGGTGGCATTAGAATAAGAATATTCTGTTAGATCAAGGTGAAGTATCAAGGGCGAACGTTTAAATCGTCAATGGGCCTCTCCTGTAACTGAACTTCAAAAGCTTATTTAAAGATTAATTTTTTTCAATATTCAGTTTTTAAGCACATCAGTTTGTTGAAAGCCTGTCATTAGTGTAGGACAGCTTATAGAGCACACTAGAGTTTGATGCTGCCTTCACCCATTCAAGATACGTGTCACAGCTGAGTCCTAACCTTGGGCTGATGTCTCTTGGTGTGAAACAGAGGCGTAAAAGGGATAAAGATTTTTCACATACCCTGAAGGATTCAGCAAAAGATGGAGCTATCTGAACACTGACAATGCTGCAAAACCCTCTTGCCCCAGCCTGTCCACCACAGGCAGAAAGTGCCTGACCAAGGGCAGAGCTGCAGCCCTGGCCTGGAGGATGGGGCAGGAGGGACATGGCAAGAGCATGGCATCTCTTGCAGGAGAAGCTCAGCTATATTCCTATTTACTTTTCCTCCTTTCTTAACAATGAAAACAGAACAGGAATATTTATTTATTTTCATTTTTCATTGCACAGTGTCAGGCCCCTGGCTCTGGGGGATCAGCTCCTCTATTCATGGAGAAAGAGCAACGGGATTGCCAATGAAACAGCCATCTGCTGAACAAAATACCTGGGATTATAATTGCAGCTATTATGGGACTGGTTGTGGTTTTTTATGTGTGTTTGGCTTTTATGTGTGAGCATGTAACAGATTCCTGTAGTTTTAAAATCAATTGTAAAAAAAAATTGACTGGAGTAGCATTGCTTAATATAAATCGACCTATTTGTTGCAAGTTCATTTTCTGCCTTGAAAAAATAGGAAAGATAGGGAGGTTGCAGTGTGTTTTCCAGCAAGAATTACGTATGCAATGTTTGTATTGAGCAAAATGGCTCTTTTATGAGGTATTGGAAAGTTTTTAAACTTGGCAATGAGATGAGACCCCCTTGAGATGATCATCAAAATCCCTTTAATAGTTAAGATTCGGCCTGAGTGCTTTTCGCTACCTTTGCTTTTCAGTTTGCCAGCAATTCTGTATTTTATAGCCCTCATTATTTTTTTTGACTTGTTGGATTTTTATCGAATAATATTTTCACAGACAAATCTCTCTATTTAGCCCTGTCTGGTTGTGTTCACTTACCAATCCTCAAATCAGATTTATATAATTACATATGTTCATGTGCTCCAGAACTGAAAATTACATCACTGGGTTTTATTTTGGTTTAATTTATCTTCCTCAATGACTGACTTTACCACCTCTTGTAATGCCACATGCTACAAGTGGAAACAACTTGCTTGAAGTACCTGGAGGGTAGTTCGGGAGTTGATGCACATGAGGTGCCTTTTAGGCTCTTGGAGCAGCTCCCTGTAGGACCCATCCTGCAGTTCCATACCAAAGCAGTTCCTCCATTTCAAGCTTTCTATTGGGAATACACTCTTATTTTTGTGTATTTATCCTCACTGTTTTATCCCTTTGCATGATGATTCAGCTGCTTCCCAGTGCAGTTTATTCCGTTGACTAATTGCTCTATTAAGACTCTTTTCCTCTTATCTAACTTGACTTTCTTTTCCTATTAGATTATTGTTCTTTTATGATAATTTTAATATTAATTTGTACAAGTGAAATTAAATATTCATATTTCCTCAGGCTTTGGGATGCATTTTACTGCTACAGAAATGTGCCTGGCCTACCTTGAATTTGAAATGTTATGGGACATTTACTTTTTTCCCCAAGATTCTCCAGGTGGTTTAGTGATTTGGGTACACCGGGAGGAGAAATGACTTGCAGCCTTTAGGAAGCATTTAACCAATTTTAGGGACCAGTTATTTACTTTAACACACAGCAGGGTATGTTTTATGTTTTATGTATGGTTTATAATTTTCACACAGGCAGACAGTGAAAGGAAAAGGGGGAAGGGTTTTAAACTAAAAGAGGAGAGATTTAGATGAGATGTTAGGAAGAAATACTGTATTCAGAGGGTAGTGAGGCCCTGGAACAGGCTGGCCAGGGAAGTTCTGGATGGTCTATCCCTGGTAGTGTTGAAGACCAGGTTAGATGGGACTCTGAGCAACCTGGTCTAGTGGAAGTCATCCCTGCCCTTGGCAGGGGTTGGAATGAGATGATCTTTCAGGTCTCTTCCATCCCAAACTGTTCTGTGATTCTATGATACACTGTTGGGCATCAGGACAGACCTGTGGCAGGAGCATTGCATGGCATTTCTCAACACTTCTCTTTTGCAGGTCACTGGGGCCGGTGCGTAGGTGACTGCGGCTCGGGGGGCGTTCGGAGTCGAGCCGTCTGGTGCACCCACACAGAGGGCTGGACCACGTTCCACGCCAACTGCGACCAGCAGGACAAGCCCGAAAGCCAGAGGAGGTGCTTTAAAGTCTGTGACTGGCACCTGGAGCTGTTCGAGTGGGAGGTTTCGGGATGGGACAGGTGTGGGCTCGTCTCCGTTGCTGTCGGTGAGGTGGGAGCCGAAACTTGTGTCACCGCGCAGCACGGGCTGCAGCGCCGCAGCGTCCGCTGCCTCCAGAAACTGAACAGAACCGCTGTGGCCAGTGAGATATGTGAGTATTTCACCCCACAGCCACCTGCTGAGCAAGCCTGCCTCGTGCCCTGCCCGCGGGACTGCGTCGTCTCCGAGTTCTCCGGCTGGTCTGAGTGCGGCACGGACTGTGCCAAGAGTCTGCAGCACCGCACGCGGGCGGTCATTGCTCCCCCGCTCTACGGGGGAGCCCCCTGCCCGAATCTGACTGAATCCAGAGCCTGTGGAGCTCCTGCCTGTCCCCTCGGGAAGGAGGAGCACACCTACAGCCTCCGTGTGAGCGCCTGGGGCGAATGCCAACTGCCCCATCCGAAGGACTCGGAGCTGGCCGGGAGGACTATGCAGGATTTGGGTTTGGACTCTGGAGAGCGAAGCACGTCTGGACTTCATGGCTCTAAACCACACCACCACGCTGGGGAGGTGGAGATTGGTTACCAAACGAGGCAGGTCAGGTGTGTAAGGAGCGATGGAAAACATGCAGCACTGAGGTAAGGCTACTTCCTCTTCCTTTTTATCCACAGAGGGTTTGTGTGGTGGAGCTCTGGCTCTGCCTGGCCGCACCGCAGCAAATGAGCTCCTGGCTTTGAGTTTTATATGGAAATTTTTGTGTCTTCTTTATGGACTTTTTCTTGATTTAATTTCCTTCTAGCATATGCTGAAGATTGTGCATTCTTCTACGATTTGTGACTATTTAATTCATTTTATATTTTTAATAATTCTCTTCCATTATGTTTTTTGTTGTTTTGAGGAAATGGAATTATATATCACTTCGTGCTGTTGTTGGGCCCTGGCTGTGGGAGGGGGAGGTTTCATTCTCAGTCATGTACTGCATATATTTGGCAGAAGAGGCTAAAATTGCACGAACTTCAACTCCTTCATTCTTACAAATCAACACTGGGTAAAATGAGTCTGAAAAGTTTGGCCTTGTGAATTTGCTAGAAGGTATATTTTGGAAAGAAATCAGTGAGCAAACTTGTGACTGTCATCCTCATGAAGTTTAATAAAATGAAGTGCAAGGTCCTACATCTGGGCTGTGGCAATCCCAGGCACACCTACAGGTTGGATGGGGAAGTAATTGAAACTAGCAGTGAGGAGAAAGACTTAGGAGTGACAGTGGGCAAGAGACTCACAATGAGCTAGCAGCCCAGAAAGCCAGTTGAGTCCTGGACTGCATCAAAAGGAGTGTGGGCAGCAGGTCAAAAGAGGTGATTCTTCCCCTCTGCTCTTGTGAGACCCCACCTGTAACACTGTGTGTAGTTCTGGTGTCCTCAACATAAAAAGGACATAGAACTGTTGGATCAAGTCCAGAGAAGGCCATGAAATTGATAAGAGGACTGGAGCATCTCTCCTATGAGGACAGGCTGAAGAAATTGGGGCTGTTCAGCCTGGGGAAGAGAAGACTGCGTGGAGACCTCAGAGCAACTTTTACATATCTGAAGGGCCTAAAAGGAGACGGGGAGGGACTCTGGGTTAGGCAT
>NW_008673407.1:36106-62389 GCF_000695815.1 Acanthisitta chloris
TAGTGAGGAGGTGTCCCTGCCCATGGCAGGGGGTTGGGACTAGATGATCTTTAAGGTCCATTCCAACCCCTAAATTCTATGATTCTATGATCCTTATTGAGGAGCTTTCCTGTCTGGGTATAACTCTTGGATTCTGGTAGGTGACTGGCATGGCTATCTTTGGTAGAGGTTGTTGATTTCTATCTTTGTGGATTTTATATCTCTTAGTATATATAGGCTGCTGGACTATAATTCAAATGTGAAGGTTACAGTAATGTGCAGCAAATAATGGAAAGATTTATTTCATTTCTCACATCTAAATTTAAGCTATCTAAGCTCTGCCATTTGACTCCAGGTTGGATTTGGGTAGGTGCCAATAGCTACAGACGACTGAGAAATTGATTGACTTCTGAGAAAGTCAGAATTTCTAGAGATCTTCTTGTGCTCTGTTTTTCAAGGATATTAGAAGTTCTTGAAAAGTCCTACTCCTGAATTTTGCAGAAATCAATCAGTTTCTCAGCAATCTATAGCTCCTGGTGCTGGCACAAACTCAGATGGCAGAGAGAAGGGGTGATTTTACATCCAATTCTCTACCCCAGTTAATGCACATATACTGAAGTAAAAATAAACATTCTAGCCTTTTTCTTACCTGCTTCTATTACACCTGTAGCCAAGCACAGATTATTTTGTTCAGCTGAAAAAGTCAGGCTTTGTGAACTGTTCCAGTAGTTTCTAACATCTTAACTTTATTTCTCTTCTATAAATATATGCTGATTCTGAATATACAGATTTTATGCCCATGTAGCTGCTTGACTTTAATGAAGTCACTTGTGATTTATGCAGCCATGTGACCAGCAGCAGGTTTATGTCTGCTAACACTTGTTAGCTGCTCTTCTGCCTCTTGTGTCTCATTTCTTATCGGAGGCTCTGGGAAGGGAATCCTGATTTTGTTAAAAATTCTCTTTCTCTGCCCTCACACACACACTGCTATGTTTGCCGTAAGAATGGGGAATGGAAACTTTCTATAGGTGTTTTTTTCTGTTATACATTGAATTTCTGGATGACAGTGCAGAGGGTGCTGGGAGCTCTAGTTTTAGTGACTCTATCCCTTATTGAGTTGTCTTCTTCCCTGCTCCTTTCTGGGATTTTTGCTGATCTAGCCCCTTTTTTTGAGTGCACAGCTCCATTAGCTGCCTCCTGGCATACTTTTTCTGCTGAGGTAGTGTCTCAGATACAGTGCAGAGCTGAACCTGACCCATCCCTTGCTCTTACTCTAAATACAAGAGCGAAGACCATCGGTTGAGTAGAGGATGGAAGGTCACATCATGTTACAACATCCAGATAGTCACACACTATTCCTTTCTCCTTTTGGACCTAAAATCCAAAGCTGAAAATCCGATCTCTGTTTAATTCTAGGGCTGAAGTGTCACAGATATCAAATACTCCTGACAATGACTCCGTTTAGGCATCCCCTGGTAGTGTCCTCCTCATTTTGTTGTGCAGCATATTTGCTACTATTCTTCTGAAGAACAGGCCTGATCTTACAGATGTCGCTTTACAACAGCAAAGGTATTTTGGGTATTGATAAAGAAGAGTAAATGCATTTGCATAACCCTGTAGTGGGGTCTGGCAGGCAGCCAAGTGTCTGCTGTAAAATGGGAAAGAAGTGCCTTGTTTGTGCTTCTGTGTTTTCCTGGCCAAGGTTTCCCATTTGGACTAACACCGCCGAGTAATGAGAGATTGAGATCTCTCAATGAGAAATGTAAATTAAATTTATGGAAAACTGAGGCTAGAGACAGGAATATCCCTAGATATGCTTTAGCAGTGGGCTTTTAGCTGGTCTGCCTGAGTTTTGCCATCACACTTCCTTCCACCACTGCCTGGTTCTCACAGGGAAGTTGCAGGCAATGGGAGTGGTCAGATAACCACCCCTGGCTGGCCAAGGGCCCCCTGAGGAGAGGGACCATATGCTCATCTTGCCTCCTAATTTATAATGTAATGGCAAAGATGTCTAATTTATTATCAAGGTTGTTTAATTTATTGGTGTGTAATCTCAGGGCTGTAGAGCAGCCAGTGAACAGCAGCAGCTGCTGTGCTCCCTGATGGTAGAGGATACAGGATACACTCCATGGCATGAAAGGACAGTTTTTTATCAAAAATTGGATTTTGGTGGGCTTGAGTGCAAGCTGGTTTTTAAAGACTAAAAGATCGAATGCGTTCACTTCTTATAGATCACAGAAGCACAGAATTGCTTGTGTTGGAAAGGACCTTAAATACCTAGTTCCAATGCCTGTGCCATGGGCAGGGACATCTTCCACTAGACCAAGTTGTTCTAAGCCTCACACAGCCTGGCCTTGAATACTTCCACAGATGGGGCACCCAGAACTTCTCTGGGCAACTTGTTCCAGTGCCTCATCACACTCAGAGTGAAGAATTTCATCCTAATATCTAACCTAAAATTACCTTCTTTCAGTGTGAAGCCATTTCCCCCTTTTCCTCTCACTCCACATCCTCAGAAAAAGTCCCTCTTCTGCTCTCCTGCAGCCCCTTTAGGTATTGTCAGGTGCTCTAAGGTCTCCCTGGAGCCTTCTCTTCTCCAGGCTGAACACCCCCAGTGCTCTCAACCTGTCCCATAGCAGAGGTGCTCCAGCCCTTGTTGGAGCATCTCTGTGGCCCTTTTCTGTACTCACTCCAACAGATCCACGTAGTTTTGTTGAGGCCCCAGAGCTGGATGCTGTATTCCAGGTGGAGTTCCACAAGAGTGGAGTAGAGGGGGAGGTGCCAGTTTAGTAGCAGGACATTAATTAGTTTTTGAGTGATAAGAATGGCTGTTGGGGTGTCCTTTCCCTTGTGAAATAGGCAGCAGCAGTGGGAAATGTGCATGATACTTGTTTTCACTTTTTCACTAGTTCTTAAGTTTGCTGTTGAACTCTGTGAAAAGGACCCTTTGGTTTTACGGTTTTACAGTGAATCCCCAGGTAGGAGCCTGTGAAAAGGACCCTTTGGTTTTACAGTGAATCCCCAGGTAGGAGCTGAAAAATCCTTTGGTCCTATGAAGAACTGTGTGTCTGTACCAGCCTTAAAGGTACAAGCAAAAATCCCAGAAATTTTAAAGGTAAAAACTCTAAATAGGAATTGCTTGGAATAGAGCGCAGATACATGGAGGATTGGATGTGCTGTGTTAGGGAAACAGAGCTGAGGATGTTTTTGATGAAATATCTTTTCAGTCTGGAGGTTCTACGTTTGTTAGAATGGAAGGAAAAGGGACAAAGGCAGAGGAAAGGGAGGGACAGACTTTTGAATATACCCAATGTGACAACAATTGAACAGCAGAACATCAACAGACCTTGAGACAGGTTCACTTCTGCTCAGAAGCAATTTTGGTGTAGAAACCTTATATTCCTGAAAATAAAAGGAGCAACATTAAAATAGAAGAATTTTATGGATCTGATTTGAAGCTTTTAAATACTTTATTTTAAAAGATGGGTTTTCTTTCATGCTATTCCAGGTACAATTCTGATTTCATTTTAGTTCAGAAAAAGTGTTAGTTTTGTGTTTAATCTCATATCCACTAACAAATTCAAACATAAGCATTAAAAATAAAACCCTCTGAAAAAGGTGCAAGGAATGAATGTGCCAGAACTTCTGCTCTGTTTGGTTTCCTGTCTTGTCACAGCTGTAAAAATCTACTGAATAGTGGGACAAAGGCACTTGAGTTCCTTTCCTTTTTTTTTCTCTTTTAAAAGAAAAGGTTATTTAGGTTAGACACTGAACCGCAGTTCAGTGAAATGAGTGCCCACATTGCAATCCTAAATAAATTTAACCTGATTTTCTAACCTGATGTGTGTGCTCACTAAGCATACTGAGAAGATAAAGTCAGGAGCAAACAGTTTTAGGGGTTTTTATTATTATTATTTGGATAAGGAGTCTTTTAGGTACATATTTCTTAAACACTTCATTCTACATGTAAGATGACAACAGTGTTATAATAGAGTCGGATTTGGGTTTCTGTTTACTTTGCCTTTGTAAGTGAAAATTCAGGTCAAACTCAGCCAAGGGACAACCCATCTGTCACGGTGGAGGTGGAGCAGCATTCAACTCTTTTGTTTGCCCCTGTAATTTAAATTTCCATTATCCATTTCCTAGTGGATTGTGCTTAACCACTGTGCTGTTGTACATTTTTTGGAAAAAAATATTTGCAGTTTCAGTGTTGACATTCTTCTGTTCCCTGGGTGAATACAAAATTCTGCAGTCCGGAGGTGGAAATGCTGTGCTGTAACCATCCATTTGATGGTTCTGATTCTGATTTGGGAGAGGAATTGTATGTTCACATTCCTCTTGGCAGATGTAGGAAACAAGCTTCAGTGCTCAGGCTTGCAAAGAAATCCCTGAGCTATTGGAGAAGGAGATATTATTTTCTAGTGTTCTTTTAAAAAGTTTTGAATCTCATTTCCTTTGCTTTTATTAAAAGCACATGAAACAAAGGAGCAATGACTCCTTTCTTCATTTCCATAACTAACATTTTGGTGATTAAGCACTGGAATAAGCTGCCCAGAGAAGTGGTGGAATTGCTGTGCCTGGAAGTGTTCAAAAGGAGTGTGGATGTGGCACCTGGGGACATGGTTGGGTGGTGGACTTGGCAGTGCTGGGCTAATGGTTGGACTTGGTAGTCTTAGAGGTCTTTTCCAATACTGATGATTCTATGATTCTTTGATTTTTGGAAACAGCATCCTATAATAACTGTGATTTTTCTTCTGTTCTCCAATTGTTCCTGGAGCCAGCTGCTCCTGTAACTCCAAGATTCCAGAGTCTGCCTGGGTAGCACAGCATTTATTTTCAACTGGAGCAGAGGATCTGGTCATTAAGTTTTAGACTCACCAGACCCTAGACATTTTATTGATGTATGTTTGGATTATAGGCCTCCCATCTCCCTTTCCCTTTGGTCAGTTGTATGGCAGGCAAGTATTCCCCATCTTCCTCACCACCCTGGTGCAGCAGGGGCTGGTGTTTCTTCTGCCAAAGAAACCTCCACTGCACAAATTGAATGTGTGATGTCACCAGTGTCCAAAATAGCTCTGGCAGCCCTTGAGGTCTCTAAAATACAGTAGAAATTCTGAAAAATATGCCTGTTAATTTTGATTGCCAGTTTCTCAGGGGAAAAAAGTGTTTTCATGTAGTTAGAAACATGGCAAGACTGTCCATTATTAGACTCTTGGCTAATGACATTATTAGCCAAGTGCAAAGAGCAGGTGGTGTATATTCCAGTAGCCTGTAGGGTTGGGTTGTTGATTACGGAATAAGAGATGATGCCAAAAGAAGGGAAAAAAAAAGAAAATGGGTTGTTATCAGTGTGGCTTAGCTCACTTCAGGATTTTCTTGCTCTGCAGCATGTGGATTTGAGCATAGGGTTTGGGAGGGAGAGCCTGACTGCAGAAGTGGTACCTTGTCTTCCTGATTCTGCCTTTGCACCAGCATCATGGGCATGGTGACAGCTTCTTGGTGTGTCAGATTATTTTGGGGATGATCCTTTCAGTGTAAAAGGCTTAATAATAACCACCTGATTCATCCTGTAATTATTTTGGAGATGATCCTTTCAGTGTAAAAGGTTTAATAATAACCACCTGATTCATCCTGTAGTGTAAGGAAATGCATTTACCTTTGGTTCTGAATGCATTGGTATGGTTGGGAAAGGAAACCAAGGGTAATTTCTGTGCTGTGCCCAACTTGATTTAATGATGCACAGCTCCTGGATGGTCTAACTCCTTTTTCCAGCTGTTAGACATGTTCCCACTCACTTCCTTGTGGTGGATGTGATGACTTTGTGACTGTAGGGCATGTAGCACAGAGGCACTGAGCTGTTGGAAAATGTGCTGGTTTTTGGTGAGCTGCTTTTTGTCCAGAGCAGAAAGGGGGTATGGTTCAGCTTGGGGCTGCACAACTACTGTATCTCATGGGTGTGCGTGGCTGGAGATGGGGGAGACGAGTTGTTCTGCTCTGTTGGCAGCAGCCTGCAGTGACACAGTCACAGGGGATGTGGAGCTGCACAGCTGGAGAGGTGCACAGGGCTGCTTTCCCTCCTCCCCTTCTTGCTTTTCTCTGTGCAGCTCCAGGACTATACTAAGAGGCATGAGTAAATTTCCTTTGGTTTAGTGTTTTGTGGTGGTGTTTTTTTTTTTTTAAGAAGTGGTTTATTCCTCTGGTACACAAGAGGCTAAGAGGGCACTCTGCCACTAGAGCAAGTTAGGTTTCATGCTGCTGCTGGCTGCTAACAAATGGATCCATCCTACACTGCAGGCACCGTAACATAGGTTGGGAAACAATTCCTGGAGTTTTACAGTGTCAATCCAAGCGTGTAACACAGAAAAAAGCATCAGTTGCTTACTATATCATGGTTGCCAGATTGACTCCCAAGTAGGTCTAACCTGAGACATTAATGTGTGGAAAATTAGTTTATAAACAGGACTGATGTAGTATCTGCTGTCCCCAGGACCTGCTTCCTCTCCCTCCCAATTCAATTTGTGCCACAGCAGCACAGATGTGTCTCTGGTTTGCAGCCTCAGATCAGTGAGTGTCTCACATGTCTGGGCTTTATCTGTGTTACGTCGTCCCAAATCTGTGTGCAACATGAAAGGCTGTGTCTGAATTTCACGCAAAGGAGTGTTCTTACATTTGCCTTTGTGTTGCTTGGTGTCACAATTAATTTGACTTGGAGGCTCTGAATGGGTAGGTACAAGTTAATTAATTTGCTTTCTGCTAGGCAGTTGCTTGTAATTCTCCCTCAAAAACCTACTTGAGCAGGATGGAAATTGCCAGCTCCGTGTTTTGTTTGCCCTAAGGTCAACGAAGTTAGCATCTTAGCCTTTTATATCAGGAGCAGTGGAGGAATTTGCAGAGAAAGAAACAGCTGTTCAGCCTTTGCACAGCTCAAAGGCCTTTCCCAGTGCAAGGATGACTTCTGGGCAGAGATGGCTTTTGCAGCCAGAGGGTTGATGTAGGTTTGGAGAATCTATTAGAAGAGGTATTGGAGGTATTTTCTGGCTGAGAACTAGGAGTAGCAATGTTCATTTGAAAGAAGACCCCTAACCAGACTTTTAAAGGCTTCATTTCATTAGGTTTTCCAGTAAAGATCAGGCAAGTCTTAAATCCCTTTTGAAGCAGTGCAGCCCCAAAGATGGATTTGGGGTTTTGTGGTGGTATCTGAATGGGGAGTTTTGATCACTCTTTAAAATGTGAGATCACTGACCCTCCATGGTGTGTTCTTAGATAAACTGGAGTTTTCTGATACCATCAGTTAGAACAGTGTTTTGTATATACTAATGTTTTATCTACTCAAAATCAGGAATTATTCTTCCTTGTTAATATTGTGGCATGGGTGGCTCACCTGTTGGCAAAGTATTAAAAGGAAAATAAAGTGGCCATTCATGTGGCTGCACCTAATGTTCCAAAAAACCCCTCAAAATACTTGGGTTGGTAAGTGCATATATAATAATTACTACTTTGCAGTCCTTGGTTCAATAGTGTTGATGTTTTGTTCCAGGGACAGCTTTGCAGTCAGTTGCATTTGACTTGTAATAGAGGAATAAGACATGTTTTTAAGTTGTAAGCAAGAATAGTTTTATTTTGGGGTGGCTCTATCACAGGCTGTCAGTACTTCATGGAGTTGTTTAAACAAACCTCAGTAAATGCATCCTCACAGCACCTGTGAATTCAATGAGCTTTATTCTGGGGGAAAAAAATGAGACAAAGTTATTGCACTTTATTTTTTCACTTTGAAGTCCAAATATAAGCCACTAAATGCTGTGTTTTGCAGGTGGTTGAGGGTCTAGTCAAACTTGATGTGTTTGAGTGGGAATATTCCTACAGACCTTTGTGAAAAGGGGACCAATTTCTAGACTGGAGAAGTGAGTGAATGTCCTTTATTTTCTCTGCTCCCCCCATGAGGCTGCTTGGCAATCCTGAAATGATTGCCCCAGTCTATTTTCTTTAGAGGAAGTTAGGTTAGTCAAACTGTGCTACAAGTAATAGTAAGAGAGGTAATGGCTGGTTCCCTGGCAGCAGCTCTGGATTTCACACCTTTTAAGTGTACCTGTATTTGCTGTTTACAGCTGGCAAAAGCTTGGTCATATTGTGGTTTAAGCAACTAGAGGCTAGAGAAGACAAATTTAGAGAGTTCACACTGAGTTAATCATGTGTGGTCTTAATTTCTGAGGCCAGTTTGCCAGTGTCTTAAGTGACCTTAAAACACTCATTTGTGACACATCTGTATAACTATGCAGAACTCAGAAAATCTTACGTTCTTTTCTCCTGGTGTTTCCTTTTTTTTTCTGGATTTCATCTTTTTTTGCCCCATCGTGTCCTTCATAATGCTTCAGTGGTATCTCTGCTCATGCTCATCTCATCCATCCCTCAGTCTTCTTTTGGTGTCTCTTTTTCTGCTGTTACCTCAGCTATGGAAGGTTTTTCTCCTATTTTGGGGGAGGAAGGGTGACCCCCTAGAATCATAGAATTGTTTGTGTTGGAAGGGACCTAAAAACACCATCTAGTTTCAGCCCCTCTGCCATGGGCAGGGACACCTTCCAACAGACCAGTTTGCTCAAAGCCCTATCCTAACTGGCCTTGAACACTTCCAGGGATGGGGCAGCCACTTTGGCTGGTCTCTAGACAGGGTGAGGTGGATCAGCTGCAGCTGTGCTCAGTGGGCTCTCTCCCAGTGCCCACTGGACTGGAGAGCCATCTGAGACAGAAGCAGAGGAGCAAGGAAGGATGGTGGCCTTGGCATGGAAGTTTGTCTTTTCAGAGAAGTATTTGCTGCATTTGCCTTACTTTTCTGTGTTGTGTTAAGCTCTTGTAACTTTGGAACTCTTAAAAATGTTACTCTGGGACTTTGTATCTTGATACCAAATCTCAGCAGTTGGCAGCTCTTAGAATTTGTTTTCTCACTGTATTGGGCCTTGTGTGGTGTCTCAATGTGTTACAGCATGAATGAGATCATGTCCTAATGTCAGCAGGAGTAATTGAGTCCCGAAATACATTCCCAGTTTGCAGCATTCTTGGGTCTCTGGTGGTTGTCAGGTTTGAAAACCCTCTGGCCTTGTTTGACAGCATTTGTTTGATAACAGCCTCACAAAACTGACACCTTTCCTATTAGTGTGGGACTAATTATTGTTTAGAAGAGCAGAGTTGCTCAGCAGGATGTGCTGACACCTGGACAGACAGCAGACAGTTTGTCCTGTGTGCAGGGTGTGGGAGTGGCTATCAGTGGCAATATTTCACTTGGTTTTGGATTTTATTTTCCATTCTGGATAAACTGTGAAATTCTAACTGCACAGGAGGAAATATGATGCCTCTTGTGTTTGTTTTAACTCAAAATAAATGAAATATATTATTTACAAACTACTTGGCATGCAAGTTTGCACTCAGAGCTCAATGGAAATGCATTATGTGCACTGCATTAGAGCTCCTCTTGCTTCCATTGTATCAGTGTTGATGCAGGTGCCCAAAATGACCATGGATTTCTTCTGTGGGGAGGGGTTTGGCTTGAAAATGAAAAGGAGATTTATTAAACAAGGCTTCCTCAGCTTTTGTGCTGTGTTCTTATCTTAGCCTCTGCCTGCAAGATCCCATCCCTGTGACCTTCAAGTCCTGTGTCATCGCTAAAGACTGTGAGATGTCGGAGTGGTCCCCATGGAGCACCTGCTCACAGACGTGTGGCTGGGGAGATCTCAGCCCAGGCTTCCGGAGCCGGCGCCGCAGCGTGCGGAGCGTGGCCATGGGCAATGGGAAGCGATGCCCGGACCTGGAAGAGAGGGAAGCATGCAGTGCTGGAGGGAAGGAGCTGCTGCAGCCTTGCCCCAGGTATGCTGAGAGCTTTTAGCCCAGTTTTTGGAAGTTAGAAACCCTTGTTTGATGACTGCATTGTGCAAAGCAGGTCTTCGTTGCTCGCTTCGTGCGTGGAGAGGGTCACATGTTGTGCTTTCTCTCTGTGCCTAAGAGATCATTGATTTGATCATTGTTAACCATGATTAGTGGTATTATTTATGGCTAGTAATAGTCTGGTAATTGTTGCTATTATCGTTATTGCTATTACAGTAATTACAGTTATATATAGGAATAATTTTAAATTACATCCACTACGGTTTATATTTTCATATTTTCAAAAACTGAGAGCAGATACTCTTGTTCTCCAGAGGGGCTTTCATACTGATTGCTGCTTCGGAGAATTTCCTCAGCTGCTCAGAGACTGGGCAGGTCTCCATGGCTCTGGTTTTATTGGCTTTGAGACTGCAATTTTTACATAAGATATAACGATTCCTCTTCATCTCCCCATAAAAATTATCCTAGTCCTGCTTGAGGAAAATGGGAACTGATCAGAGATAGTAGTTTGGACTTTACTCTGCTTCCCTCTGGGTACTTCTTGGAATGGGAAGATTTGCAGTCCCTGAGAGCTTGCTTCGTTTGTGGCAATCTTTGTTCTGGCAGGAGAGGATCTTGCCTTTCTGGTCTGCAAACTCCATCATTATGCTTGGCCAGGCTGGTATAGGAGGTTGATAGTGTGCTGTTCAAGGAAATAAAATATTGCTTGATTTATTTATTTTTTTTTTTGTGTGTGACATATTCTGGGATTGACTGTAAAATGCTTTGGGATTGATAAAATTTTATATGCGTGCAGACAAATCTCCCTGTCTGTGAATGAATGTGTTTAACAGGAGATCTGTTCAGTGTTCAAGTCATGAGTTTCTGGGGCTTTGCCAGATACTGCCAAAACCTTTGATAAAGCCTTTGCAAGATAAATTTCTTAGGAAGGTGTAACCTGTAAAAGTGTCTCTGTATCACTGGGCTCATTCAAAATCAAATGCTGATCATTTTTATGCACCCTGCTAGCAGAAGAGAGGAAGTATAAAAAAAAAAAGTTCTGTTGCTTGATTACATCTTACAAAAAGGCTCTTACAGAGTGATTTTTGCTCCTGCCCAAGCGCACATCAATTTCAAAGACAATAGATTAAGACATTGTCTTGCTGATTTTGTACAGGAGTGTGGGTGCAGGTGACACCTGATTGGGAGAGACTGGCTGGAAGTTAATCAAGGAGTGAACAGACCTGGGTCTGTCCCTAGTTTCTCACTTCTACTTTTTGACATTGCACTGTATTGAAGGGCAAACAGTTATGTAGAGCTAGGAGATCCCAAAAGCTGAGAACCTGCATAACACTGATAATTTTTTGGAGGTGACACTCTTACTATAGAAGGAAACTTGTTCTTTCAGTGTACTGCTGCTATGCCCAGGTTTTCATGAGCCTATGAACTCCGAAACCTTCTCCATCCTGTGGTGCCTTCATACCTTGAGGCAACACCTCCAGGGCAGTATCTGCATGACTAGGAATAAAGTGCCTAATGTACTAGCTTAGAAAAATGACATTGAACTTGCAGGTTAATAGAGCCACTTAAGTAAAAGTATTAAAAAATGCAACTCTGGAATTTAGTTAATTGTTATTTCTTGGGATGTAATATCTCAAAATGCAGGTGGTAGGTTATGACCTGCTCACAATGTGCAGTGTTGAGGAGAATTTTGCAGTAGTGCCTGATTAGTAGACTTTGATTTGTCCATTCAGTATACAGAAACAGGCAAGAATGAAAATCCGTAATATTGCAGTATGTACTATGGGTCTACTGGATGTAAGGCCTTTGGGGCCAGAGAATTGAATTCATGAACAGAAGCCAAATGTTTTAAAGTGTTATTTAGGTGTCAGCAGCCAGTGAAGGATGTTAGTGGGCCATGTTACAGTTTACAGCCTGGTGATTTGGTGTTGGTCCTTTGGAACTGGTGACTGAGATACTGGAAATAACTCAGATTGGAAAGCAATGGTTTTCAGCCATAGAGGGATGGAATGTTAATCCCTGTAAAATATTATAAGAAGCCTTTGATGCTCCTATTCTCATTATTTGAGCATATTCTCTTTGCAGTGTAATACCTAGAAAGATTATGCTTTTTTCCCTCTTAAATACATGCCACTTCATCTGTGGCTTTGCTGAGGCTTACCCAACAGTTATCTTTTCTTCCCCGTACAAGATGATGATGAATTTAAAGAGATTCCAGAGCCGAAATAAAAGACTCCCTCCTTCATTTGTCTGGTCTCAGCACAAGCCATTCTTTCTTTCTGGCTTGTGTTTGCCTAATCAGATTAGTCTGAAAATCTTCTAAGGTGAGACTCCTGTTTACTTTCTCAGTTCCTGGAAATTTTTTGGTTGATTTGGGACGAGCAATCTTTGCTTTAGCTTTATTTTTCAGGCAAGAATTTTTGAAAGCTTGCCCTGGCCACAGCAAAGAAAATGGGTGATGACATTGACTAGAAAAAGTCTCTGAGCAGGAAAAGGAAGAGGATTAGGGAGAAATTCTCAGTATATTAGGCAGAAATTCTTGCCTGTGGGGGTGGTGAGAAACTGGCACAGGTTGCCCAGAGAAGCTGTGGCTGCCCCATCACTGGAAGTGTTCAAGGCCAGGTTAGATGGGGCTTGGAGCAACCTGGGCTAGTGGAAGGTGTTCCTGCCCCATGGCAGGGGGTGGGATGAGATGAGCTTTAAGGTCCTTCCAACCCAAACCATTCTATGATTTCCTAGAGGCTGTTTTTTAATGTAGGGGCAGAGAGCAACCCATGACTGAATGAAGGAACATATTGTGGGCTACACCTACTAACACAGAAAAGCAGCAGCTAAAGAGGTAGAACTTGCAGAGTTGTACTCAGAAGAAAGAGATGGATGAAGGCATATTCCAGTCTCCTGAAAGGATCCAGGGAATGAATAAAGGTGCCTTAAGCTTCAGAACTGCTCTGTTAAATATTAGCTCTATGTCCATGGCAAGGCTACAAGTTAAAGGTCCCATCAGAGGCAGGTGGCAAGGGTATATATCTGCTGTTAAATAGGAAGGGCTTTTAATTTTATGACTGAAGTTTACGATAACTTCTATAATCAATAGTTTAAATACAAGAAAATAAAACACTTTAACTGCTTGTAAGACTCCTGAGCTTTGTGCTCTGTTTTACTTTTGGTTATTTGTTTTGAAAGGATTAAGCACTTAAAAGGCTTAAACACGTAGGAGGTGATTCTACTTTCTTTTATTGTGATATAAATTTGGGATAGTTCAATTAAAGTGAATGGGTATATACAGGTATAAAACATGTGTAAACACTAAGAGCATAAGTCCAATAGACTAAAGAGACCAAGAGGTTACTATAAATCGGAAAGATATTGAGCACTTATTTGTTGCATAACTGTCACTGAATCATCACTTTTAAAACAATGCATTAGATCATTTTTATCCTTGATGTGTAGCTTTTGTGTTTGCTGGGAATAGATAGATTTTCCAGAATTATGATTATGTCTTTATATCTTTCATTTTGCTTGTGGTTGCTATGTTACAAGACAGGGATTTAGAAAAAAACCCAAACCTACCTCTTTGCTTTGTTGGAAATTCAAGGCTTTTCGGAAGTTAAATGATGGAAAATGGGAAAGTTTTAAGACCTGGTATTTTCAAAAGGCTTGAAGTTACTGCTGAAATACAGGTGTGATGGTATCACTTTGTAAATGAGGCTCATTATGCCCAAATTAAAGTTAAGGCATTAGTGTGAAGTAGGAAAGATTGGAGAGGAAATGCAGTGAACCATGCTAGTAGGCTCTGGAGTTACACATTGGGAGTGATAGCAACACTACTCCTGAGCCCTTTGATCTTGGGCATACAGCAATGACATCCAGCTTTGCAGCCTCCCTTTGGGTCAGTACCCATCCACAGTGAAGTTCTGGTTCTCCAGCTCCACTCTGGGTGCTGATCCTGTAGCTGTGGTTGGGTGTCACAATGCAAGTGCACACTTTGGCTGTGATTGGAACAGAAACCTGTGGAATCTGATCTTCTGCTTCCTCTAATGACTCTTTATCTGGGAAATTCTGAGCACTGCTCATGATGTGAAAAGCTGTTCAGTTTTATCAGCCAAGTTGCCTCCTAGATACCTAAGCACATACTTTATTGTTTCTAAACTAGCAGTTTTTGCCTGTCCTTTTTCTTAAGCAGACTGGTACAGCTGTCTGTGGGTTCTGGATGTCCCATTTGGGATGTTACCTGGTTAGACCTCTAAGCATCAGCAATGGGATCTGTCAGTCTTTGGAGTACCTAGAACTCCTGCACCTCAGTATTGTAAAAGGCTGGAGCAAGCATGTTGGGAAGTGAAAGGAAAGGGTTTGAGATATTTTAGCTATAGTGAGAGGTCTGTAGATAAATGGGTCACAGCTAGGACTGTGACTGTACCGAGTTTCATCAGTCTAACTACATATTGGTGGAAGTTAAAATGAGATATTGGAATTGTTGTCAGTGACAGGTTTTGGCAGAGTGATCACGAGAGTACACTGGAGTCAACCAGCTTTGATCCCAGTGTGTAATGACCCTCCTGCTTCCTGAGTTACCACACTGGGGATTTGAGCTGTCACACCTTCTGGTGATAGTTATCACACCTTCTGGGGACAGTGAACAGGGTGGCTGGATGGTACTGGCCCCTGGTACAGCATATTTCTGCTCTAACAACAGAATGCCCATAGTAGCACTGATTACTTTTGTCATCTGCATTCAGCTGGAGAAATTAGTCATGTGTTAAACTCGCTGTGGATATTGCTAATAATTTGCAAGTACTACCCTGAGTTTACCAAAGTTACAATCCCAAGCATTTTCCAGCCAGTAATCTTGTTTTTGTGCTAATAGCTATTAACAACCTTCTGATTAAATATAGAGATTATGCAGCCAATTTCTATTTGTTAAATAATGTGAATTCTCGTTGCCTTTAGTGTAGTCCATAGGTGGGCAAATTACTACCAAGTATTAGCCATGCTGCTGAAAACCCTGCAAAGAGTCTGCCACACAGCTGTCCAAGGTCACTGTGTCTGTTGGAAAAGGTCTTGCACTGTGTTTCCCACTCAGTGGGACAGCAATCCCTTGGATACATTTCTGGGATATTGGCCTTTTTAATGGCATTGAAAATGTGTCCCTTCTAAACAACTAATGCTTGGAGATCAGGATTTGTTACTGGGAAACTCCAGATAGCTGAGGGCATGTCAACAGGGCAAAAGCAAGATGGGCTGATGGGGCTGAGAGTTGGAGCTGTGGACAGCAGTGCAGGCAATGACTGGAGCAGTGAGAGCTGTTCACTGGAGACTGCTTGGTGTGGAGCACACTATCCAGTTAGTTACTCTGTGAGAATATCTAAAGGGATTTTTTTTTTTTTTGATTCAGGAGCTGATGAAGTTTAATTATCTGTGAGCTCAGATTTAGTTATTTTGCATAATTTTAATCACCGATGGCCTAATTTTCGTAGGTGTTAACTCCCGCAGCTCACGCTGAATAGGAGAAGCAGATGCTCACACCTCTGGAAATGAGTCTGGGATCCAGAGTTCACAGCTGACTTCCTAAGGCAGATACTGATAATCAGTTTTTCTTTAGTCAGCTATTGTTTAATAAATACTTCCCTAAAACAACTCTTTCCATGGCTGTGAAAATGTGTGTTTTGTGTTTAGACTTTTCGTTTGTAAGTGTAAACCTGCAAAGCACAATGTCCTGGGGTGGTGTGGAGGAGGGATGCTCTTCACCCCATGTTTGATGAAGAGCATGTTTCATTGCTTTTATGGTAAGAGGAAGGTTGCATTTAGCACTGCAGGCCCCCAAAATGGGATTGGGAATTCCCAGAAGGAACTACTAAAAGAAAAAAATTCATGGCTGTGCTTTATATGTTGTGGGAGTTGAAGTATTTGATGCTTGTCATGTGAAAAGTGTGTTCTTTATTGTTTTCTCTGCTGGTAATAAACCCCGTGAGTGTATCTAGACTTGCACATGATGCTGTGTGTTATTTAAGAGAGCATGACAGCTCATCTGACAAGTACCTGTAAATGAAAAGTAATTGACAGTACTCACAAACGCTTTCCGTGAGTAAGTTACAAAACTCATAAGTGCTTTGTGCCTAGAAATCATTTTATGCCCATATTTACAGCATCAGAAGTTAAGAGAACATTGATGTGTGCTCCAACTAATGTGTTTATATTTCATATAATTTTGAGATGCAGGTTTCCTTGCCACAGCTTTAGTCAGGAACAGATACTCACTGTGGAGGATGCACAGAATTATGATGTGGAAGTTGTTTTTTTGTTTTTTTTTTGCAGAGACACCCCATTGTGTTTGAGTTTACAGTGATCAGTCAGCAGTTAACAAACAAATGTAGTTTTAACAACTGTGGATCTGCTGTAAGAGGAGAGAGCATTTGTCTTGAGGATAAAAGAAGGGAATTATTTTATGTAGTTTACATTACACAAAGCCCAAAGATTGTATGGAAAAAGTAAACTATGAAATGTAGAGTAGAGGAGGAATAAAGCAGCAGAAGTGTGAACAGATTGGTTATAAAAACAATATTGCCTAAGATTTGCTTTCAGAAAGCTCAGAAAGACTTCGGGCTCTTATTTACTCCCCTCATACTGTGACCTGTGAATCAAAGCGAATTATGCCTGTGAAAACTGTTGTGTTAGAAATATGCTCTACATTTGCAGTCATTATGGGGAAATAACTTTCCCTTTCCACAGATGCACAACACTGTTCTCCCTATGGTTTTATTAAGCTCTTCCTGGCATTTAAGCTGGTACATACCAAAGACTATTGTCTGTACAGCATTCACCTAGCTGTGCTCCAGAACATTATCCTTCCTTGAAGACCATTAATGCTCATTACTTGTGAATGCAATATAGAATGGAAGTATTTCTTATCTAGAGCTTGCTGTGTATCACAATGTCTGGAAATTGGAATTAACTGAATTGCTTTGGCCAATCCCTTGAAGGAATTGGTAGCACCTTAGGCACTTAAAGCTGTCCCCTCTAGACAAGCCACCCATGCTTGGAGCTCTGTTGACACACGCAGGATTTCAGCTATTAAATGCATTTCAGAGTGAGGTGTTCTGCTCTTGGTAGAAAGGTGGTTCAGTTGTTTGAGCCACATGTTTGAAAATGAATTTTCACACTTAATCAAACCTCTTTATCTTCTCTCCTGTTTTACACCCTGCTCAAAGGTGTTGTCAGGATGATTTAATGTTTCAGAATGCTTTGGAGATCGGTGCTCTGTGAGAAGCTTTGCACAAGTGCTCCTGACAAATAGCAAATACTTAACCTATGTAAATTTAACACTCAGAATGTTTCAAAACATTCCCTGTTTTGGATAGAGAAGTGCTGCTATAAAGATTAAACTGTCTTTTGTCATCTATGAAGTACCTCTCCCTCACCCATAGTCTTGTTTTGCCTGTTCTCTTCTGTTTTCAAAGGTTTGCCTGGAGAACATCTGAATGGAAAGCTTGCCAAGTGTCTCTCCTCTTTAACCAGCAGGACCCTCAGCACCACAAGCATGTAGGGCTTTGTGGAGGTGGCATACAAACCCGGGTGGTCTACTGTGTCCAGATCACGGTGGAGCTTGGGACGCACCGACGGAAGGAAGGTACGTGTGCAGAGTCGTTCTGAAGGGCTGGCCTAAGTAGATCTAAGAGAAACAGGGAAAGAAAAGAAGTAGATAACAAGCAATTAGTAGCTTTTGGCTAGCTGATGCCTTCTTTGAATCCATTCTCACAAAAGGTGGTGTTGTTTGGCATCAGGAGGGGATGGTCCTCAGAGTTCTGAGGAACTGCCAGGAGCCACAACCTTCTGGGGTGAATTGCTGCTAGTTTTGTTGTTTGCTTCTGTTGGGAGGGTTACAAAGGATGAAGGAACTAAATTTTGCTTGGAGCTGACTTTTCTTCCTCTCTCATATATCATGTAGCCCAGCCCCTTGGTGGCTGAATACATTTATCTGTGGTTTAGTCCTGGTTTAGAGTATAAAAAAAGGATGTCACACTCCATTCCGGATATGGCTTTACCCTCTGCTTCAGATTGATACACAATCTTTCTTGTGATTTGAAGGGGAAAGCAAAAATAATATTGTCACAACTTCTAAGCAGACAGACGAGTTTTGGACTCTGGTAGTGAGTTATATTTCTTTTAGAAGAATAATAAGTAGTTACAGATGCACAATGAATAATTCATCTTAGGCTGCTTTATTTGCTTGATGTAGTGCTCTTGCAGAATGTGTTTTTGAGCAGAGATGTAAGATAATAACAACACAGTATCATATCTTACAGAGGCAAAGCAAATGTTTCCTGGACACACAGGGTGTGCCCTAGCATCCTGCACAGACTCTGAGATTGTGGAAAACCAGACCACTTTCAATCTGTTCTTGGTCCATGCATAGTGTCTGCTTCACCTCTCCCAAACATCTGGCTCTACCTCACTCTCCCAACATAACCCCATCAGCTGTTTTGCACAAGTGTGTGATGCACATGACTTTCAAAGTAAGAAAAAATGCTGTTGAGGAGAGGTGTGCAACATTTATTGACTGTCTTCATCCTCTTGATTGCATCTGTGGTCCATGCAGCCACTTTGTCAGGTTGGTGAGCAGTGAGCTTGAACTGATTTCGTTCACACTTTATTCTTTGTCAATATTATGAATTTCTCAAGAAGATTGCACCTGAAACCTGTACACCAACACAACTTGTGACAGAAATGGTGCTATACATCCAGTGTGTGATCACCTGCAGGTTATTCCTTTGTCCAAAGTTCAGCTTAAAAAGTGCAACCCTTTCCTCATATGGGATACCTATCCCTACTGGGTACCTCTTCCTTTCTTCCTTTCTTTTTACAGTTCTAACCTTTTCTTAAAAAGACATTTATATAAGCAACTGAAAATAAAACAAACATGCAAAGCAGTTGTGCAAGGTGTAAGTTATTTCTGCTCTTTCAGGGCACTTGTGCAGATGTGCAGTAGCCCTTGGAAAGTGAGAATCCCATCTACTGTCAATGTAGTCATCAGCAAACAGAAAGAGGGAAAGCCTTCCCTATTATCCCTCCCCATGCAGTAATATTCGGTGTGTCTCATTTTTCTAACTGATGAATTTTTATTATTTGAATAAATAATGAATGACACAGATTCTGATTTTTTTTTTTCCTGGCAATCTGAACTGATAGAATACTTTTATTCATCATTAGGACATCTCCTGCTTTATTGTACCTATTTCTTAGTGGTAAGGAGAAGATGAAGAAGTTAATCCTCTATGTATAAGTAAATATAGAGTCTAATTGCTGCCATCAAAAGTATAGTACTTTTTGTTTCTTCACCTCTTGAGTGTCCTTAAAGGGATCATTCTGGAATCAAACAAGCGAGTCTAATAGGATATTACCATCCATCACAGTTGTTATTCTTCTGGTTACTTCCAATGAGAATTTGGACTTAGGCCCAATGACATATGTGAAAGAAGATTTTGTCCTGTGGTCTCTCCAGCAGCATTCTTGGATAAAATATGTTGAATCCTAGTTGGAGACAGGTACCATCTGTGATGTATTTATATGCACTGCTCGAAGCTCTTTTAATCCCCGAAGGATCTCTCTCCCATTTCTCATTTGCTTAGTCTTCCCATCTATTTCTTCTTTTATTAAAATGTGTATATTTGGAACGGCAGCACCTGTTCTTTTGAGTCTGTATATATCAGTTATTCAGGAGGTTAAGTCTACTGAAATCTTTCTATATTTTGATTATAAAATTCCAACTTGAAGATTCTGGAAATGGAAAACTCTCACTCAGGTATTACTTTTAGAAATGCATTGATAAGATTTCATATCTTTCTCCCCCAAGAGAGGTTACCTAACTGAGAAATCTGTCTTGATTCAAGCAACATTATATTTTTTTTAAGCCTTAAGGAAGAAGTTCATACTTTTAACATGGATGATGAGTACTTGGAGGCAGAAGATCTTCCAGTCTTTGAAGTCCTTGGTAATATTCTTGCATTCTGAGATTGTTACATCTAGATGAAGCTGGCAGGGAAGAGCTGGTAAATGTGTAAAGAAATTCAGAGGTCTGTGTTTCTGTGTGGGTAGGTAAGCCAGTGCATAGACACCTAAGATAAGAGACTGCATTATTTTGTGTTAGCTGTTCTGTCCAAGAGGTTCACATCTCTACTCACTCGTGAGGTTTTTGTTGGTTTAGACTTAACTTTAGCATAATTAGCTTTAAACAGATCCTTGTGTTATTTCTGTAAGTATCTAATCAAATTTTAACACATTTACATTTATAATGATTAATTTTATAGAGATATTGTCACCAAATATTTCAAGTTTATCTTTATTCTTTTGATCTCCAGAGATGGAAGTAGCAAATCTGCATGTTTGAAATGATGTTGCTTTTACGGAGGAGACAAGTTTTGCACAAAAAGTAGCATAGGACATGCAAATGAGTTAGTTACCTATGGTACAGCTCTGATCTGCTCATTCTGCCCTTCAGGTCTGGATACTCCTTGGTCCCTGTGCCTGGACATCTCATATCTGGAACAAACTGTAGGCAAAGTGGTAGCTGCTGCTCTTCCTAACTCTTTTTTAAAGTAAATCTGTTCACTTATATGGAAGCTCTTTTAAATAAAGCAGATCCTTATTTTCAAAGCCACACAGTGCTGCCATGGGACACACATATTTTCTTCTCTTTTGTAAGTGGGCTTACAGCAAGAGAGAAGAGTTTTGTGATTTTATGAAGTTTTATCTAAAATGTGTTTCCCCACAGTAAATTTTGGTTGATCTGTGTGAACATCACTAACTAGCAACTCCCAGTATACCAACAGAAAAGACATTTGGTAAAAGCAAGGAAGAATATTATGCAGGGATCAGTTTATGAAATCTCTCCTAGTTTGGCAATACAACTCTCTTCTGAATCACAATAATTAAGTCCAGTAATATGGGCTTTAGAATTCCTCTGAGTCTGGGAATGGTGTCTGTTTGTATGTTCAAACAGCTCATAAACATATACAGTTCCTAGATTTAATCTTATTCCTCAGGAATTTGTTAGCTTCTCTTCTTAAAGCCAAGGACTATCCTTTTGTTTTCTAATTAAATTTTTCTTTTTGGATTTATTTAGAGTCTGTAACTCTCTACCAGTAGTTTGGGACATGCACCCTTCATAAAATCCTCCAGAAGCATCTCCTCTCTGCTCTGAACTAGTTACCTGCTGTCCATACTGACTGGGATTGCTGCTCTCTCTATTTTCTGTAGCTTTCTAACTAGGGATCTGTCTGCCCTGTCATTCTTTCACAAAATTTGTGCCTTATATATCTTGACATTTTTTCTTTTTCACTTGTTTGAATGAGATCCAATTTACCTCTCACTTCCAGAATTTTCTTCTAATGTTTTTCAGAGCCTGTCTGCTTAAGTTGTAATTATAGGACTGGAAAGACCTTTGTGAAATGCTGTTTTCCCTCGAATCCTCTTTACTGTTTACCCAGCATAGTAAACTTGGCTAATAAAATGTATCTCTTATTACCCTCTGAGCAGCAAATCATTGCAGGCTTCAGTCTTCTTAATCTTTGTTATTTTCCATTGGAAAATCCACATGGAATTCTCAGACCTGTACGAGGTTCTAAACTTTTGTTTACATTTTTTGCTTAATGAATGTCTCCATTACATTCATCTCCATATATTTATTTTTCTCTGATACTGGATTTCAGCTGCAGGTGTGTGAGATAGCTGTGCCTTCATTATTCTTGGATATCTTTTAGTGTTGCCCAGCAAAACTATTTCTTTCAGAAGTCTCTATTACTTTTGTACCCCTCTTGTTTGAGAGAGATTCAGTCCTCACTTTTACTAGACATAATATTGTGACTGACTTAATCCGTGTTAATTCACCAGCTTGTACTAACTTTTGCTTTGTTTTTAGGATGCAGTTCCACCTGGTTCATCTTACATCAGATTTTTTTTTTTTTTCAGAAACCTGTGTGTCACCAACTGTAGCAGCAAAACCTCCTTTAGTCTGTTTACAATTGAGGACTTGGAAAATACTCAAGTAACTTTTCAGGTCTAATGGTTACCTTCTGATCCATCCCTGTGTGAATTCCCTTATGTAGTTTTGTCTTACAAGGCACTTTACTGACAGTCACAAAATGGTCTGAAACTGAAACTGTTCCCCTGCACTTTCATTGAAGTACTCCTTATATGGGTCTCAAAATCATGATTTAATGGCCCTAATGCTTTCTTGTTTTCCACAAAATATTAAGCTTTCTCCCTAGTTCCGACAGAGAAAAATGTCTAATCCTTTCTTATCTGATGAGTGACTTTCTTGTTTTCCTCAAAATATTCAGCTTTCTCCCTAGTTCTGACAGAGAAAAGTGTCTAATCCTTTCTTATCTGATGAGTGAACCTTTCAAACTATTCTTGATTCCCATATGGGAGAGGTTTTGGCACTGTGTTTTGTTTTCCAGAAATTAGTGCCTCTTCAGAGCTGCACAGAGATTAATTTGAGAACTCCTTTCATATCTTGCATTATTCTCTATTTATGGAGCTGCACAGAGATTAGTTTGAGAACTCCTTTCATTCATATCTTGCATTATTCTCTATTTATTCTCATCCCATTCTTTCTGCCCTTTTGTCTCTTTTAGCTCTGAAATATGCTGTTTTGCCTTCTTTGCTCCATTCGCTCTGTTGCCTAATGAGGGTGGCACATTTTTTTCCCCCTGCAAGTTCTTTGTTCTGCTCTGAATCATGATCTTCCACTGCATGTCTTCTGGGGGATTAGTGTTTCAAATTGGTGCATGTGGCATCTGCTCACTAAACTATGGAGGTAGTTTCAGGAAGAGAAAAATATCAACCGAGAGTCCAATGTGAATGTGCCACCATCCTCTTGGGTTCCAGCTGTTCTGTGAACCACCAGGCCTGACTCTTTAGAAAGAAGAAGTTGGTTGTGTAGGTTGTTGTTGTTTATGGCTGTTGCCATCCTGCATATTTATTGGGAGAAGACTGCCTTGATGGAGATTAGCTGCCCATAGGAGTTGGCACAGGTTATGCACTGTTGGAGTGGATATGAATCCTGTGTGGAGTATGAGCCCTATATTAAATTAACACTGTTGGGGCTTTTTTTTTTTATGGGTAAATTTATGCTGGGGAAGCTGCAGGAATGAGAAGATTAATTTACTCTGTGGAAATTAGAATTTAAGAACTTTGATGTTTAAATCCTGTTGTCCTTGTCTGGTTTAGGAAATTGAAAAGGAATAGGTTAGAATATATTAATAATGAGAAAACTTTACTAGGACCATGGGAGAGAACTGATGGTCAGCAGTGGTGTGAAAAAAGCTTTGTTCAACTGCCTTGTGCTACAGCAACAGGAGCATCCTGCCTGGGGTTTAGTTGACCTGAATCACAGAAACCAGATTCTCAGGTGGAATAACCCCCTGCAAGGATCCCTCTCATCCCAAACTAGTTACTTATCACTGGGATGACCACACTGGCTTGAAAAGATGAGAAATATACCTCTGAAGTGTGAAATATATTCAGGGAAGTCTGCATCAGATTTATATTGCTGGGATGCCGAGTTATTGATCTGTAAGCTCACCAAATGCTGAGCAGAATTTATGAGATACAACTCACATAATGGAAAAATAAATATGTAACAGCTGGCTTCTTCGGGGGAAACCCTTTAGAAGCAGGAGAGGAAATGATTTTATTCAGATTGTTGCAGTGCTTGACAGTAGTGTTTAAATGTGTATTTCAAGAATTTTAGTTGGAATCCATTAAGGAAAAAAACCCAGTTTCCCTAATGTCTTTTAGAGGTGTAATATTTTCAATTCTTTCATATCTTGAAACTAATTAAACTAAAATGAAGAGAATAATGTAGAGAGAGACTTGGACAGTGAAAGAAATGTGCCTTCCACAGAATAGGGCTTTTCTTTTGTCAACAAGCTATTTGATATGACTGTGAAATAGTTATCTTTTCATAGTTCTGTTTGTATAGCTGCCTGTGGTATGCAGCAAATAATATGCTGCCCAGTCAGTTCACGTGAGATGCTCAGTTTTAGGTCAGGCTTTTATCTTTGAAAGCTAAGATTTTAATTGCATTTGTACTTTTGTCACTATGTCCTGCCACTGGAAATGGATTAATTGTATTCCAGACAGTGATGGTTTGTTCTGTGTAATTTTGTCCTATTGTTGTTATGAGGCTGAGGAACTGTATTGTGTGCAGACAATAACGTTAAGTCAGATGAAAAATTAAAAGGATTTCTATGTACGAGGCTACACCACAAACTGGGACACTGGGGAGGGAGGATGAAGCCTGTGGTGGTTGTGCTGGTCCTGGAACAGGAGACATTTGAGACACATGGAGCTTGTGCACGTGTGGACTGGCTGAGTGTGTCACTAGCTTAGCATTGGGGCACTTGTACCACATTCCAGGGTCACAGAGACACCTACAGTGGTGCTTTTCTTCTGGCATTCACAGAACAGATCTCTGCTGCTTGGTGTTCCTTCCTGTAGAATGAACACTGAACTCAGTGGTGGGCAAAGCTTTATGCTCTTATGAGGCTTTCAGGAAGTTTTCATGGGTTTTCTTCCCTGTTTCATAGGTTTTCTTCCCTGTTTTACTTGTAACTTCTCTCAGCCTCTCTGGTGGTCAGTCCCAGTGTTTTCCAGCCTTTTCTGCTGAACATCCCACAGAATCCTTTTTTCCTTCCCCTCACAGCCTTCACTGGCATCCCAGCATCCCTGTTGCCACCACTGTTTTTCCTGGTCACTCTTAATGACTTGTCACCTCTGGTCTGCTCACTCATGTGGCTGCTGGTGGGAAGCCCCATGTTCACTCTGAATTTTTGCCAGATCTGTGTTTTCTGTTGTTAATCTCTACAAATTCTGCTGCAGCAAAACAATGCAGTATCCCAGCTGGGATCACAATCCTATTGTACAGCAGAGGATATGGACACAGGGATACTTTTTTGTCTGTGTCACTTTAATAAAACTGTGAGGATCTTTATTGTTCTGAAGTACATTAAACCGTTGTTGCTCTTGGCAATCCACTATTAACCCTCTTTCATGCTGTGATTAGCCTTCTATTCATACATTGTTCCTTGTCTATTAAATAGATTCTAATTGAAAATAGGACTTCAACTTTGTGCCTAGTGGCTTCAAAACTAATTGGTTCTTCCTAAAAGCATAAAGGAACCCTTTCCATCAGGCATGGGGTGCATTAGGCTTCACAGAGGGATGCAGTGGACTGGGGTTGGTGCCATGTCCAGGCTGGTTAAATTGTATTCACCACTTCTCCCTGGTGTAATATTTTGGTTTTGCTATAAAAAATAAGGTTAGAGGAATGATTTACAAATGTTGTGCTGGGTTTATCCCTGTTGTGTTTTGCACAGGAAGGTGCTTTTATAACATGTTCCTTTGTGATTTTCTAAGGTAATTTCCCTTTATATTGATCCAGGTATCTTTGGTTTATAAGTCCTGGCAAAGGCAGTAAGAACTTTCACAAGGATATGCCATCCCTTTCTTGTACCCTGGCAATCATTACTTTGGCTTAGTTTTTCCAAAAGATGTGGTCAGCATTTAGATTTATCTCCTTGAAGATTAAGCATTACCTAAAATATAGCTGTAAGAGACAGCCCTGATAATCTTTGGTGTATTCCAGACATGCAATTGATGTTTACAAGTATCTAATTTAGTTGTTAATATCAGAAATACCTGGGATTTTTTTTGCATTGTAAAAGGGAAATGAAATTAGGGTCCAGGGAAAAAAAGTGTTGTTTACCTCCTGAGGATTTGAAAGACCACATTTGACAGGAATCCCTGCAAACAAAATGCCATCCTGTTCATTTCTCCATCTGTCTGGTCAGCACTGCTTTTTACCTAGTGTTGGTATGTGTGCCTGCAAGTATCTGACCACATGACTGTATTCAAAGATAATTTATTTATTGGCTTAAAATTACATTATGGAAATAATCATATCAGAGCTGATTTCCTCTTCCACTCTTCTTCCAAATCATTACCTCAGTAAAAATATATAGGAAAACAAGACTCTTTAGAACCCAATTTATTATCTCCTGCTGGTAGCAATAACCTGAAAATAACAGCAAATAGTAAAATTCAAACTTGAGGCAAGACACTGGTGCTGGGAACAGCTGCAGTCGCATTTATAAAGGATAGATTCAATATAACAGCTATAGAAATGTGCAATGTTTCAGAGGCTCCCAGATTAGTACTTGATTGCTTTTTCAAGTTTGTGCTATAGATTGGGAAGAACACAGGATTTTAAAAGGTATGAACAAGCACCATAAATAAGATGCTACTTGAATCAGAGATGTTGCCTTCCTCTCCCACTCTTCACTTCCCTGGCTTCTGCCTTTCCTCTTCACCCCAAAAAGTGGCTAATATTTTTTCAAGGAAAATAATTACACAGAAAGCACTGTTTCTATTTGA
>NW_008673407.1:62403-87151 GCF_000695815.1 Acanthisitta chloris
AGAGACAATAACAAAATCAGAATGCTGTCCAGTAAGTAAAGACACTCCTAGCAGCTGTGTTTATTTATCATGGGCATCAGGTCTTTTTCCTGGACAAGACATCCCCAGCCAGGCTATCTGTGCCATTTGGAGGCTGCAGTGTGTGAGAATTTTGGCATTTGAAAGGTTCACGGAAAAAAACTGCCTTATACATAACTTAAAAAAAGTAAAACAAAATCAGAATGCTGTCCAGTAAGTAAAGACACTCCTAGCAGCTGTGTTTATTTATCATGGGCATCAGGTCTTTTTCCTGGACAAGACATCCCCAGCCAGGCTATCTGTGCCATTTGGAGGCTGCAGTGTGTGAGAATTTTGGCATTTGAAAGGTTCACGGAAAAAAACTGCCTTATACATAACTTAAAAAAAGTAATAATTAGAAAAGTTGTTAGAGTGTGCAGGAATAGCAATAGGAGAATCACATCAAGCTCTGAAATAAAATGGATGGAAGTCAGAGTTTTTAATCGAATGGCTGATGAAGGACTGAAACTCAGTTTTAAAGAGGACTCTGCTGGTTCATCTAGTCACTCAGTCTATCATGCTGGAAAGTTTGGGTCTCTATACCTGCCTGGTATTGGAAAAGGATGGTATTGTATGTGCATTAATTAATGCAGCTTGTTTCTTTTTGCACTTGTCTTACTCCTGAGGACTTTGACTGGAGGATTTCAGTCAGTGTAGAGTGAGTATAAGCTGGCACAGGCCCAGAATGTATTGGGATATTAGATTAGAATAGTATTTACCTTTTATAGAATATATAGAACTACTGAAGAAAGTGAGCAAACAAGCAGTTTTATTCCAGTGACAAGTAGGATGTAGGTGCTGGGAAAAGAGCTTCCAATGCTAGAATTAAATAGGGCATTGCCCCAAGGGAGGAAGAGGAGCAGGGAGGTGATTGCAGGGAGAGGAAGGCAGGGATTTCCTTCAGAATAAGGTGAAGACTTCCATGAATCTGGGAGAGCTGGGGTAGGCTCAGCCTACCAACAAAAACTTGCCCCTTTAACTTTCTATGATCCATTTATCTTCTTTTTCTTTCATCCAAATTCACTGTAAAGCATCCTTGGGCACATTGCTTGGTTTTCAAGACAGGAGAACCATCCTGCCTTTCCTAGTTGCTTCCACATTTAAATAGTTAAATTCACTGTAGAAGCAATCTAAAAATAAGTGAGGAGGAAAAAGTCATGGCTAACAATGACACCTTGAGTTGGAGCAGAGTAGGACTGGACTTTATTCCTTGGGTTGACCATCTGCACTCAGTTTTATTTTGTTTTGTTTCTTCAAATGAACTCTCAAAAACTGATAGAGTTCTGCAGAGCTTGATGCTGAAAGGCAGGTCAAGCCATGCATGAGGCTTGGTAAAATAAATGCTCTTATCCTTAAAACTCGAATATTTATCTCATTCTGTCTGTCACTTCACTTGCAAGGTCTCTAGAAAAGGTCTCTTTATGTGAACATTCAGGTGAATTGAATTTATGCCACCTTGTAATCTCTAAATGAACATGTCAAAGGCCTTACAGTGTCTCAGAAATGATTCAGAGAGTGGTCTTTTTTTACTAATATATTATCTTTTGACTTGGAATTAAATCACATCTGTTGTTTAATCCTGGTATTCTGATGAGCTGGAGTCATGAGCACTGATACTGGTCTGAAGTCTCAGCTTCAAGATGTGCAAATGAAAATTTATTGGAATTTTGAGCACTGAAGTCTTGTGCTTTAAAGAAAAATAGTTGTGTTTTTCTTCAAATGATTCATTTTAAAGAAAATGGTAGAATATCAGAAAAAGAAAAGATTACTCATATATTGGGCATGTTTTCCTGAATTCTTTTCAAATCAATTCCATGCATGGAAGCAAAGAAAAACAGACATTAAAAATAAAAATGAGGATAAAACAAACTCAGTAGCTATAAAAATTAATGAAGTCTTGGTAATACCATGGCAAAGTAAACTCAAACAAGCCTGTGCCTTTTGAAAGACTGCTTTGATATTGATTTATCTAAAGAGACAGCCAAATTCAGCCCATAATGTAATTAAAATGCAATATCATATAATGACTCAGAAGATAGATTTGAGAGTCTTTCGCCTTCTTTTCCTTCCTCCCTCTGCCCCGAATAAAAAGGTGAGAGAAGTTAATTGAAACTAGAAATCTCTTATGATAAATGAAAATACAAAGGGAGTCAACTTTTCAAATGTATTGTCAGTATCAACTAAACTGATACTTGTCAGAGTCTGGAGTCAGATCATTTCTGGGATAGGGGATTGGAGAGTGCAGGCAACTCAATAAGTGTCTTACTTCCCAGGCAGGGAAGATGCTTTCTGTATGTGTCTGTGTAGAAGCAACTGAGAGCTCTACTCAATTTTTTTGGAAGCAGATGGAGAAAATTCAAAGGTCTGGAACTTGCATCTATAATCCAGAGGTTGCAGTGCCCCTGCAGGGGATGGAGGGATTGCCCTGTGCTTGAGTTTTAATCACCTGCCTCTGTCCAGCACCTGCCTCAATTGCAGCATGAGCTGTTTAGATTTCCTTCTTAGATGTCTTTCTCTTCAATCTGGTGTAAAACATCTCCCTGGCCATAAACGTGGGGGATTAGATTATGGTTTGTTGCTCCAGCATTGATGAAAATCAGCATTGAATCTAGTTTTAAAGCACCTGCTTACTACTGAGCATAGTCTCAATTGGCCTGCTAAATATGGCCCATTTAGATAAAACTTGAAGTGCCTTGTTGAACACGGGATTAACTTTTTTGCTTTTGGGAGATAAGACCCTGAAAAATCACTGCATTTTTTTGTGCATCCTGGAAAACTAAGGTCAGCAATGAACTCCATAGGGCTGTGTGTTGGTCAGGGCAAAGTTACAGCCTCGCTTTTCTTTTTGCCTTTGTTTCTTTTTTTCCTCTTAGTTGCTAGACCAGTTGATGGGAAGCTTTGCCAGGGTCCTGCACCCTCCACCTCTGAGGTGTGTCACCTGCCATGCCCAGCTGAGTGTGTGGTGTCCTCCTGGTCGGCGTGGGGTCCCTGTCTGCACGAGAACTGCCAGCACCGCCACGGAGGACGAGGTGAGAACTGCCCTTGTGTGTTGCTTTGTGCAGCACTGGGGGAGCTACAGCAGGTAATGGAATATTACAATAACATTGCAAAACCAGTGGTGTCAAATTCTACATCGGGAGCTTAATGTATTTTTTTTTTCCTGAATTAATCTAACGTGGGATGAAGCTTTTAGATGTGTGTAGTGGAACATGACCTTTAAAAGCTTTTTGCAGTTGTTCGTTGGAGAAATAAAAAAGAGGAAAAGATAAGATTTTTCAACCTGATTCAGATCCTTTTATCCTGCACTGAACTTGTAAAAAAGGAGGGTTTCTTAGGCTAGCAGCTGCAGACTACCCTAGTGCCAGGCTGTCCCTCTCTGATCCCCCTTGGAAGTCTTGCTGCGTTCCTGGGTGAGACTGGAATGTGTTGGGACTGAGGTGCATCCCACAGGCCTGAAATCTGGAGTTAGGCTGACCCAAGAGGTTGTTCTCATTGTTCTGGTTTGGTTTAAATTCCTGGAAGAAGAGTATACAAGTATAATTTAACTTCCACTGGATCTTAATTGACTGCTGTACTTATTTGTTGGTGCAACACATCAAGATTCCTTGCAGAGCCTTTTCTAAGGCTCTGAGGTGGAAAGATGACTCTTGGAGTTCATGTCAGGGAATGGATATTATTGTTTGGCAATTACACTTCTCTGGAAACTGCATGAGTTTGTGAAGTGATTTGAGCTGGTTAGAAGTTTTCAAACTGAATAAAAGAAATAATGAAAAAATATGTTTAAATATAAATATTTGCAAAAGCATTTCATGTTTAAATTGTTTTGAATAATTTCTTTTTGCTCATTAGAGAACTGTGGAAGTTTGGTCTGTTATATTCTCTGGAATGTTTTATTTTTGATTTTCTTTTCTGTTTCATAGCCAAAGCACTTCCACATGGCCTCTAGTAATGCTGTGTGTTTGCCCCTGCTCTGAGGCTGTCAGAAGAAAACCCACCATGTGTTTGACTGCCTTTCTCTCAAAATTCTGTGTCATTTACATAACAGAACACGGTGAAAGATACTTGTGCATTAGTTCTGCATTTTATACAGCAACCTGACTTTTGGTTTTATTCAGAAGGAGGTAGATTATGTAATCAATTCTATGATTATTTCTGTAACCTTTTTCTTCCACTTTACATTTGAATCTTCCAGTTTAATAGGATGTCATTTCAAAGAGGTCTGATATGCATTATGTATCAGAAAACCTTGCACCTTCATAAAGCAGAATACTAATTTCTTAGTAAACTGCTCTGCTGTGTCTCAAAACAAGTCTTTTCGTTAGTGGATTCCCAGGCAGAATATAGATGTCCTTTATATCTTCAGTTCCTTAACTATTCCTCTCTTTTTATCTTAATGTTATTGCATTAATATATGCATCACTGGTAAATGTCTGGATTTTGACATGTGTGTTTCTAGCTAACGCTGATGAAAGGGAAAAAGAAATGTGAAACATGTGGGTTGCTGGAATTCTTTACTCACTGTCAGATTGTGCATCCCTAGGCTGTGGGCACATACAGCCTAGTGCTGTCCCAGTCAATCCAGTCTGTAAATGCTGTACTCTTGTTTGTCTTTATATCCCCCAGTTCCACATGCCCTATATAGTCCTCTTGCTACTAGATTATTGCATAAATATTTTTGCTGCTTGCCAGTTAATTCCGTTCTGCCTTTTCCAGGCTTTAGGATGAGACACAGACAAGTGATTGTGGATCCTGTGGGCACCCAGGCAGGTTGTCCTCACTTGGTTGAATCTATTCCTTGTGAAGACCCAGTGTGTTACGAGTGGAATGTGTCAGAAGGAATGTGTGTGCCTGACCATGGAGAATGTGGCCCCGGGCGCCGCATCCTGAAAGCTGTCTGCAAGAGCCAGAAAGGTAAGTGGTGGTGTGGGCCTAAAAGCCCTGTGGATTTTTGTGCCTCCTCCTAACATGACATTCTGCTGCAGAGCATTTGTGAATATTTACAATAGCTCCTTACTGAGTTTTTATGCCACTTTCAGATTTTTGAGTTGACTGTGTTGCTCATGAGAACCTAGTGCTGATAGGACCTGGGATTTTGCTTGGAGCCTTCTCTTCTATCACCAGTATAGAATCACAGAATATACGGAGTTGGAAGGGACCTTTGAGGATCATGTAGTCCAACTCCTGTCCCTGCACAGGACAGCCCTGAGAATCACACTCTGTGCCTGAGAGCATTGTCCAAACTCCTCTTGAGCTCTGTCTGGCTTAGGGCTGTGACAGCTTCCCTGGGGAGCTGTTCCAGTGCCCAAACACCCTCTTGGGGAAGAACCATTTTCCAATATCCAGCCTAAATCTCCCCTGGCACTTCAGACCATTCCCTCAGGTTCTGTCACTGGTTGCCAGAGAGAAGAGGTCAGTGCCTGCCCCTCCACTTCCCCCCATGAGGAAGTTGTATAAAATGATGAGATCTCCCCTCAGTCTCCTCTTCTCCAGGCTGAGCAGACCAAGTGACCTCAGCCACTCCTCACATGGCTTCCCCTCCAAGGCCCTTTACCACCTTCATTGTACAGGTCACGTGCTGTTATTGCTGGCATTATTGCCACAGAAGTGGGATACCAATGGCCTGGTTCTCCCTAGAATCCTTCTTGCACATCATCTGCTAAAGTAGAGCTGTCACTGAGGTCAGCAGCACTGTGGGCATTCAGAACATTAACCCAGGCTCTGGCATTTCTGCTATCCTCAGTTTTTACTGCATGGTCTGAATGTTTAGCTTGTTGCAGTAACCCTGTTACAGTCATGAGAAGGGATGCTTGGTTGTGCTGCCAAAATTAATACAAGACTAAGATGTAAATGAAATGATTGTACCAAGTAATCCTTCACTTGGCAGCAGTTTGAGACCTACAGAGTGTTCAGTGTACATGTTGTTAATAATGAATAAGTACATTTTTATATGACGTTTACAAACAACCAGCAAGATCTTATTTCTTGTGTATGGTTTGAGCCTCAGCCAAAAGTTTCATTTCTTGATAAGGTCAGCGTTGTCAGATCTTTAGATTCAATTACATGGAGCACAATTTTGCAGTCCTTAGTCACAGTGAGACTGTGCTATCATCTCAAAAGTGGCAAAATTGTGCAACTTTAGAGCCTGACATTATATCTGAAATGGAGAATTCTTCTTTTACATGGTGCTGAGACTGATCACAGGAAACAATTTCAGGTTGATAACGAGAGGTTAATTGGCAAGAGGTTAAAATGGTGTGTCAGTTACAAGGCATTAGAACCTGACAGAAAGAAGTGATGTCTGCTTTGTCTGAAGAGCTGATTCTGCTGAAATAAATTTAAATCTGGGTGCTTTTCTTGTACATTTGTGAAAAAATGTTCAGCTGTTATAAAATGACACAGCTAGAATATAGTGGAGAGCAAAGAGCTGACTCTGAATTTTGTCTGAGTGGTCTCTACTGATGTGTGATCATAACTCTAAGTCTAGGCCTGCAGTGATGTGTGCAGATGGAGGGTGGTATTGCTAAGGAGCACTGTGTACTTCCCACTGTTAAAACTGTGCCAACATCCACTTCTATGGACCAATGTGTGACTGGGAAGAAAACCATAATCCATGGCAGATAGGCACAGAGAACAGTTTGAACAGGGATCTATGATCCTTCAGTAGCCTCTTCTTCACTCAGTTCTTCAACAAGGTCTCACAATACTCTTTTCATTTCAATTACTCTGTGCACGTTGTCTTTACAAAAAAAAATACGTCAGGACATTCTTCCCATCCCACCACCCCGAGGCAAACATTGTCCCTAGACGTGATTGGTGTCTGGTTATAACTGAGAAGGTTTCACAAGGAAATATCCAGATCACTAGTCAAGTGAGAAGCATTGCTTAATACTGCTTTGAAGCCCTTCTGAATTTTCAGGATAAGTCTGGAAGAATCCTTAAAGTAGAACTTGGAAAAACTATAAAATTATTTCTTCTCTCAATCAAGTAACGTTAGTTGATTCGCTCGTAACCTTATTTCCTTTGGTAATGTTCTCTTAGCTAGATTTCCTTTGCGAAAAGTAGTCTTTTTTTGGCTGAAAGTTGGAGTAAGTGTCAGACTTGCATAATGTGTTTTACCTGGAATAGCTGGTTAGCTGGGAGTAGGAGGCCAGGAGGGAGTCGTGTGAAACTGAGATGTATCAATTACAGGTAAAATAGCACAAGGCCTGTGCTCATGCTTAGCATTGTACACGTGTTCAATATTCTGTGCAAGTAACAGCCCTGCTGAAAGCATTTAGGGTAGCTGCATTATGTGCTGGTATTTTCATTTACTTAAGCATCTTTTGTAGAATTGAACTCTGTCTCTTAAAATCCAGTCTTTTATCCAGTTATTCTGCCATTCGTGCCTGGCATTGTTGCTCAGTATTCCCACTGAATGCTGAAAGGGATTTAAAAAAATTGCATTTTTTATGTTAATGTCAAATGTTAAATGACAAAATCCAGTGTATCATCATCTTGACAACAGTTCATTTGGACCTGGAGTATGTTGATTTGGATGCACTGGGTCTTCTCTGTATCTCTGCCTGCAAGATACCTTTTTTTTAAATTTCATATAAATGCCAGACTTCTTGGCATGATGCTTTCCTCTTCTTGCTGCATTGTGTTGATTCACCTCTCTTTAGAAGAGGCTGATCTCTGTGCTGTTTCTGTCAACCATGCTGCAGGAGAGCTTGGCATCACAGCTTCTTGCCCTTGCCCACCTTCTCCCCTCCCTCTATCCATAATGTGGCTGAACATGTGTCCTTCACCAGCCTGTGCTCTTCTGGGTAATGCTGGGCTGTTGTGTGCTGCTCTCTATGCCTCAGAGACATGAGACCTTTCTCCTGAGGACACTTTTTACTTGCTAGAAATGAGTTTTAATTACACTGACTGCAGCAGAAGGGAACTGGCTGTGTTTTTTGGTTCTCTCTCCCATGGCTGAGGATTTGCTGCTGTGGCTAACTAACCTCTATCTCCAACTGAAACCTCCTCTTTGGAGCTGCTGTGGTGTCCTTTCTTTCCATGCTAAAAAAAGCTATCCTTTCTGTTGAGAAGACTTTGTGGTGCTGACCCAGGTAACAAACTGCTGCTGGCCTGAGCAACTCAGGAGCAAGTCACAGGTGAGTCTGTCTCTGATTTGCAGGGTTTCTCTGAAGACTTCCCTGTCAAGGTAATATCTTGTTATAAGGACTTGTATGGATTTCAGTGATGTAGCACTGAAGTCAGTCTAGATGTACAAAAACTTGTTTCTCGAATAGGTTAATGCAGGGGGTCCATAATGGAGAGGCATTTATAGGGCACATACTACATACAGCAGTTTTTCGTGGAGTAGCTGGAGTCTGTAATTTGTGATTTGCAGCACTTAACCCAGATGAGGAGGAATGAGAACATCATAATATTCTCATTACTTCATCATTGCTGAGTGTCTGCTCCCACCTAGTACTGTCTCTAGTCTCTGCTAGTAAGTTACTGCACATGAATATGACACATATGAGATACTCTTAGTGTCTGGTCCTTATCCCTCAAGTGTTCCTCTTCTGTACCAACAAAATACAGTAGTGTAATCAATCTAATGACATTAAATAATGTGTAGAAATGCAGTGAAATAATGCATAGAATGGAAAAATACCTCTAATGCATACTTCTTCCAAACTAAATTTTTCAGCAAAGTGTTTTTTATTTAGCTAGTGAAGGGTAAAGGATATTTTTGGCGAAGTCTGTGAAGCCGAAAGAGTAGTATAGGAAAATTGATGATTATACTGAAAATTGGATTGCGTGTCATTGGGCACATGGATCTATAATTCAGATCAAAGAATTTATTAGAAAACTTTTCTCATATTCACAGACAACTCAAGAATTATGTGATGTTTTTCATGGATTTGGTGTTTTCAGTTGTTCAACAAGGAATTGAATAATCTCAAGGAATTGAGTTATCAGCAATGAATTGAGTAATGTTTGTAATGTATTCTTGATCAGATAGTTGCAAGTATTTGACGTTTGATTTTGGGCAGTCTTGATTAGAACCGACAAACATTGCTCTGCGTTGACCAGATGAAAATAACTCTGAAAATTTTCCGGTTCATTTGTTGCTCCTTAAGTGTTGCTGTTCAGTAGATGAACAAAACACAAACATGATCAAAACTTCCATTTTATATTGCATTTGTGCAGTAGCCAAAATTAATTGTATTTCATTTTTTGAAGACAATGAGCAAAATCATCTTTTGTGTACTATGTTTCTTCTGTCTTTGTGAGAGCTGCAAGCACCTTGAATATGATGAGTCAAGGGGAATTCTGTGTCGTAGCAGTGTGCAGAACACTGCAGATAATGTTAAACAGCAGGACTTGGCTCAGGGTCAGCAGGTAGAACCTCTGGCCAGAGAGGAGGTGTTGTGCCTTCATAGGTTATTTCATGGTTATTTGATTTAGGTGCTAAGAAATACATATCAACATGCATTTTAACATTATAAATGTTGTCGGGTTCATTCTGATGGAGAAATTTGGGCACCCTTTTTATTGTTGTTTTCCATATTTATTTTAGGCATCATTAATAATAGACAATCAGACTGAAACCAGACAAATGTTGAAAGAAATGAGGATTTTTAGGAGTGCCTGTGAACAGAGTAATCATTATGGTAAGGAGTACCACCTAACAGCATATGCAATGGGAACTGGAACAATAAATTTGTAAAGTAACAAGAATGACTCATAAAAGTAACAATTCATTTTCCAGGCATTTTGTAAATGTTTCTGACAATACCCTAAACAAATTCTCACCTATTAGCAGTGCTCTTGAATAGATTGTGAAGTGTTATTATTCAGAATCATACCCACAAGTCGTCAGTCTATTTTGTTGTAATTCCCATGTCATAATTTATTAATTTGCTTTTGCTTATTCAGATTCCTACCAGAAGGACTATTAGTAGCAAAGATGATTTCTCTGACAGTGAACAGCATAGTGTCTCAGTAATCAAAAATAGGGAATAATTCACACCCAAAGGCTTAATTGTTTTATTCAGAAGGTTTAATGCAAAGGTTGTGTGATTTTGCTGGATTCAGGCTCTTTTACTGTACTCCTGGTTAACAAATCTAATCACAGCTCCAAAGCTGCTGACTATTTGCCTTTCTATACTGTCAGCTTGGTGTCAGGGTTTCTTTGTTTTGTGGGTGTTAAAATTCATAGAATCATAGGATAGTTTGGGTTGGAAGGGACCTTAAGGATAATCTCATTCCAAACACACACATCCATGGACATGGGTGCCACCCTCTAGATCAGGTTGTTCAGGGCTCCTTCCAACCTGGCAATCCAAAATTGTGGAGTTGTCTTCCTTTTTGAGGACAGTAGTTCTAACAGTGCCAAATAATCTCTCCATTCCTTATTTGTGAACATTCCATGCAGTGTAGGGAGATGCAGGTGCTGAGTGCAGAGGGGCCCAGAAGAACTCTGCTGTCTCTTCTCCTGTAGTACCCAAAGGACTGTTCCTGGGACCTGTCACAAAAGCACCATCTTCAGCAGCTCCTGCCTCACCCAGTGCTCCCAGGCACTTTGGAGGTGTCTGTGCACCCTTCCCAGCCATCTCTGATGAATAGTATCAGGCACGTCCTGGCGTCCCCATTCTGCCCAGATAGTAGCTTAGAAATAAACTTTTCTAAAATTCTGCTGTCATAGCTGTTATGGTGGCAGCTGTTATGGTTATGGTTTTCTTTAAGCTTTCTCCATGGAATAAGCTGCTGGCTTCAAGCTGCAAGAGTTATCTCAGCTAGGAGCAGCACCCATTTCCTGAGCCTTGAGGCTGCATGAGCAGCTGGAACAAATCCTTATGGAGTAAAAAATCAGTCACTTTTAGATCAGAAGTGTGATACCAGTGGAAAAAACCCAAACCAAATCCCCCCAAATGGCAAGATGTATTTGCAGAGGTTGGTGAATAGAAGGAGCACACAAAATAAGGGTCTTCACCAAACTTTTAGGCCTATTGCTTCTTTTGCCTTTGAGCAGAAAACCTTTCTGCTGGTGCTGGTGCTGCTGTTGTGGCTGTACTGGAAAGAGTAACTTCAGCAGAGTAGTTTTGCTTGATTTTTCTGTGCCATCTCTTTGGTTCTAGGCAATTGGTATCTAGGACATGGCACTTGACAAGAAGACAAGAGGATTTTTGTATTTACGTGTTCATAAGTTCACCGAAAAAGTACATGCTTGGGTTGAAATAGGTCTATTCCCAAATTTCTGTTCCATCCAACAGTTTTACTTGTAAGACTGGAGAACAGTATTTCAGCGTCAAAAATGTTTGCTTTCAGCATTTTTTAGATTAAATGATTAATGTTTGCTTTTTTCTTTTTGTAAATGAGCTAGGCAAAGTATTAAACAAAATTAAAAAATCAAAATATTTTAGTAGAGATTGTTAACATAAAAGCAAAAGATTCCTTTCAGATTAAACAAACATTTTGCTTTATCTTGAAACTACTTTTTTCCTAAATCCTCCCCCCTGTCTCTCTTCAGACTACTTTAAACAGTTAGAATTTTTTCTTCCTTTTTCCTTTTTATTTCTTTTTTTCTTCTTTTTTTTTGCTTGGTTCAGTGCCCAAACAGAAATCCATTATTCACATGGCTCGACTGACAGAGCAGACACTGAAATCCTGTTGGAATTCAAGCGAGGAGTAAAGGAAAGTAAGGTAATCAAAGCAGTGTTATTTTAAGATCCAATATAGTGTTCTGCCACAGGTTGACAGTGAAGCTCTGCACTTAGAGAAACTGAAGACACTTTGGGGGTAGAATATTGACAATGGTGTGCTCAGTTACCTGTCTGTGCTTCCAGGTCAATCACAATGTGTCCTGTGGTCCCTGAGAGTCCACAGAGACAGTCTGTGATGAGTGCTGTGCACAGTGTCATGAGAGGCAGGAGCATCCCCACCAGCTCTGCTGGAGCCCTCCAGAAGGAAGGGGCTGCAAGGAGAGATGATGGCTGGTTTCATTCCTGTTTGAGAGCATGAAGAGGTGTTGTAGAGAGGTAGAGCATGGTCTCTTCTGCTCTCCCTGCAATGAGGGGACTAGAGGGAATGGTCAGAAGCTGAGACAGGGGAGTTTCAGATAGATGTTAGAAAAGTTTTTTCACTGTTAGGGTGTTCAGGCACTGGAATAGGTTGCCAAGGGAGGTGGTGGAGTCACCATCCCTGGAATTTTTTAAGAGGTCCCTGGATTTGCTGCTGGAGGATATTGTTTAGGGATTAGAGCAGAGTTACAGGTTAATGGTTGGACTTGATAACCTTAGAGGTCTCCTCCAACCTTGATGATTCTATGATTCCATGAAGGTAGCAGTGATCTGGCAAGTCCTGTTTTTAACATGAATCACAGGATCACTTAGGTTGGAAAAGACCTCTAAGATCATTGAGTCCAATCTCAGCAATGTCAAGTTCTTACCTGGGCAGAATTAATGAGTTTTCATTTTGCAATGGGTTAATGATATAGAACTAATTTGCAGCATCTGTTTAATTCCCCAGAGAAAAGATTTACCGTGTTCAGTTTATTGCAAATAAGTTGGAAATAAGTTCTTTCTGACACATCAGAATAAGATCTTAGATCTCTATTGATGAATTCTCTCCAGTGGCACAACACCAGGTCTGATGGCAAATTGAGTTTTTGTTTCTCCTGTAAGAGTAGCATAAGCTTAGATTGTGGTCATTTTTTATTTTAGCAACAGAAACTTTTGGAGATTCAAAGAAGCAGTTTTATTTGTAAAATTAAAATATTTGTTTTCAAGTTAACATGGAAAGGCACCTGTGTTTAATTTGACCTTAACACATGGAGTAATGAAAATCAATTTTTCTTCAGTGATGCTTTTTCCCAGCTCTGCCTGTACATGCTGTATATCACTGAGGGCTCTGATGTACTGAGAGGGGCATGAGGAGAGTGTGCTCTGAGTGATTGGCAGGGAGTGAGAGAATCATGGCTAGCTAAAAGTTAACTAGCTGGTTGATGGATTAGGAGCTGTTTTGTCTCAGCTTCTTAGATCATTGAGGTTCAGAAACACAGACTTCTATGCTGCTTTGGTCAAATTTGTGTGCTGTCAGCATTAGGACAGAGCTGCAATGGGAGTTGTGCCTGAGGAGGGTGTGATTAATACATAGAGTTATGAACTAGTCATGTAATTGCAAACTGGAGGTGAGACAACTTTGCAGCTCTAAGATTTGGAGTCATTTTGTAGGGAATGGTAAAATTATCCAGTTGCTCGACAGACTTGCACATACAATCAATACAATTAAACAGGTACCTGTTCTTCCAAGCCTGCAGGTTCAGTTACCACCATGGGGCTCAGCCTTTTGCATCACATTGCTCATTCCTCCTCTTGGTTCCTGTGTGTATCCCAACCACACCTCGTCACTGCAGCTGCTGATCCCAAACCAGTATGTTTTCCTGACTGTGAGAAACACAAATCCTGGAAAGCAACATGCAAAGCTTTCTAGCAGTCAGGTAGGATCCATATTTCTCGTTTAGTAGCCTTGGTGGAAGGAGGATGTTGCAGTGTAGTAGCAAGGCTGATAAGTATTATGAGTGTTTGAGGAATCCTGAAGTATGGTGTGTGGTTTGCTCAGTAGATTTGAGACCTGTTTTTTTGTGTAGTCATAAAGATTGATGTGCTCTTTGAGCAGGCTGGCTGTTAATGAGCCAGGTGGATTGGGTTTAGCTGCCTCCATCAAGCCTCACCTCCCAGCAGCTGGTATTGTGCCAAATATTTGATGTGTCCTGCTGGAATACCTCCCAGCAGCTGGTACCGTGCCAAATATTTGATGTGTCCTGCTGGAAATATTAAAAAAGGCAAAATCCAGATTGTGCCTTGCTCTAGGACTGGTGCACAGACAATCTGAGGACAGACACTGTCCCGAGATGAAGAGAATTTACTGTATTTGCATCCTCTGCTGAAAGAGATGTCTGCAAAAGAAGCAGAAGATCAGCATTGGGGTAATTTTAAGGTAAGCAGCCGAAAAGTTAGAGCTTTCTTTGCTTAGTCACACTTTGAACAGTTTTTCTTCATTCAAAATTATAGTAAACATATGTTGCACAAGCCAAGGAAGACAGAAACTGAAAAGTCTATAAACAATTCTTGTAGTTTGTGTAAATTTCTGTCTTGAAGTCAGGAATATTGCACTAAAGTACAGGCTGAAATATCTAGTGCTGGAAAGGTGGAAGATTGTGGGCTTGAATTAAGAAGATAAACTCAAGCATACTCTGATTTTCTTTTACTTTTAGTGCAAATGTGTTGCATGATTTCCTGCTAAACTGTGACTGTGCTGTTTCAAATGCTCAGGGTGTGTCTTGTGCCAGTGATCCAGGAGGCAGCTACAGTGAGTATCCAGTGGTAATTTTAGCTCCTTGAATTTGGCAGATGGAGATACAGTGGAGTTGATTAGGTATATCACCAGCTTTTGTCTTTCCTGTGCTTGTCAGTATAATGTATTACAGCTACCTGTGAATTGTTTTTTTTCTCTGCCAGCTAAGCGTGAGCTATGGTCAGTGCAGAATGCCCTCAAATGAAATGCTATGCAAAAATCACAATTCTTTTCAGTATCTAGTGCTCATTTTTGATAGCTAATATCTCTAAAAGATGTTTTTCAAGACTTCAGGGCAGTGTGAAAATGATGAGGGCAAAGGCTGTTTCTTCCCTGGCTGTTTCAGCAGAGAGGAGATGGATTTTCAAAGATCCAGCTCTCACTTGCACTAATGAGAGGGAGCAACAGGTGCTGATGTTTTTTAGAAATTAATCTGAGCTTCAAACACCTGTAGATTTGGAACAGAGGTTCAAGGTAGCTCTTCCAGAAATGGGAATGATAACATTAAAAAAACATAAACATCAGTTAATATGGAAAGATCTGTATTGCCCTTTATGTTTTAAATGTTATGCACTAAGATTGACCTAAGTTGATCTGAGCTTGTGATAAAGGTTACCTAAAGAGCATAGCATGTGTGTGTGACCTGTAGGTCTCTTAGTTTGGTGCAAGAGGTTTGAAGAATTAACTTTTATATACTGGGCTAGTGTAAAAGTGTGCTTTAAAGCTGTTTATTTAGAAACTGGTTCTTAATATCCAGGAAATCTTTATTGGGTTTGATGCTTTCTAACCTTTGAATTATGAGACTGAAATAAGGTTCCTGTGTTGTATTTTATAGCTGTGGAAGTATTTATAGTTAATTTTATAAGTCCAGAAAGAAACTGTATAATAGTTTTATTTAGTTTTGCCTCTGTTGCGGACAAAAATCTGAGGTTGCTTCAGTAAGAAACTAGAAACATATCTGTGAGGACTAATAGGAATTCCTGTTGTCTCAGTGAAGTGGAGCATGAAGCATAAAATACCTGTTTGGCTGTTTTCTTTACACTAAACAACTTCACCTACATGTCAAGTTCATAATCTTTCTGGAGAGTTATTGTATTTCTTAGAGTATACTGATTTAAGAAAAGGGAGATGTGAGCAAAAATAGGATTCCCCTTGATCTGTATTAGGTAGGTTGATGAGAAGCTCTCAAAGGAACTTATGTGATAGGAAGGGGATGGAGGCTGGAAGGATCCACTTGAAAAGTATTGCTAAGGGCAGGATTCTGATCTGTGACACAAAGGTGGCTAAGGTACTAGGATGAGCAGGTGGAAGAGTGACAGTGAGGGTTAATCACATCCATAAGGTTCTGGTTTTTGGGATTAAATAGGTTCCAAAAAGGGTTAAGGATTTCACTGCTTTTCTAATAGTGAAGGAAATATTTAACGTACCTAGATATTTTCCTCACTCCTTGTATATGATTTGGTAACACCTGTATTAAGTCTCAGACACAGTGTCTTGAGGTATATTATGACATCTTTTTATCCTGCTCATCCCAAGTGGAGTCTCCAAGGCATTTTGTGCTTTAGTCCACCCTTGTCAGTTTTGATACACATAAAGGAGCTCTCTGGCAGTGACCACTGGCTATTCATAACATTCACATCGGTGGTATTTTCACCTGGTTTTGATATGGTGCTTTTAGTGCTGCTTTACACAGCTGTAACCTCAAATCTTCCTCAGGGTTTAGTTTCCTACTCAAAATATCTCCTTGAGATACACCAATTCAAAGTTTTTTGCATTAAGACTGTCCTTACACCATTTGTCTTTGACCAGATATTCAAGTCTATGTATATGACACCTCTCACACAAGATTTCTGAAGGATCCTGTAGCTAACTTGCAAGAAATCCCAAAACAGGTTGTGCAGGTGTGAGCACTTAATTTGAGCATCCAAAAATAGGTGAATGGATAAAGTTTCATGCTCTGCATACTTGTAGCATTTGTCCTCTTCTGGACAGTTGTGTTTAACCAGCCTGTGTCCAGCCAGCAAACCTGGCAGAGGCATGTCTTCCCTTCAGTGGTGGCACTGGTTTCTGACTTTCTTCAATGCTTAGTTGGTAGTTCAAGTAAGCATTTGAGTCTAAGAGACCAACCTCTGTCAAATTTCATTTACATTAATGAAAGTTTCAAAATTTTCTGGTATTCAGTAGATACATAAACAGCACGAAGGCAAATCCTGATTTCCTTAGGACACCAGGCTAAAACAAGCCAGAAAATAGTTTTTAATGTATGTGTTATATTTCAAATCCTGAATAGACAGAAAATTGCCCAATTCACAGTTCAAAATTATTTTAGCCAAGACTTTTTTTTTCCCAAGAGAAATAGTCAAAATAGCATAAAAGCTTTAAATTAAACAGGAGTTCATAAGGGTAAAGAAACAACTGGGTGTGTTTTATTGCATTCTGTGTGTGAGGTTTAGTGGGATGGAGTCCAACTTCTATAACTCAGGGAAGGAAAAATGTTTCAAAAAGAAGCCAGTTAAATTCTGTGTGAGGTAGAAATAAGTAAGCCTGATTCTGCAGACAGGAGGCTGAGAGCTGGGAGTGAACATCTGTAAGCAGCAGGGGTGTGTGGGGCTGGGAGCTTCCCTGCACCTCAGCCTGCAGGAGGGATTGGGCTGAGGGAGAGGAGTTATGTGGAGGAGTCAGGGCAGAAGAAAAGGCTGGGAGCAGTCTGCAGCCATGAGGTCTTGGTGCTCTCTGTTCCTCAGACAAGGTGGAGGAGCTGCACCTGAGGTCAGGTGGTGCTTCGTGCTCTGGGTGTCTGCAGCAACCTTCTCCCAAGGTTTAAATAAAGGAATAATTTGAATCTAACTTCAATAGACAGCTTCTCATATTGATCTCTGACCACAGCCCTTTAGTGGAGAAAAAAAGCAGGGCTTTTTTTGGTGTAATTTAATCCTTCCCTGCTGGGTGGCCCTACAGAAGGCTTTTTCTCTAGCTGAAATTCCTCTGGTGCTGCACGTCATGTGCTGGACAGGAGTGATTGCCAGAGCCACCTTTGTACAGTAGTTCTGAAGGCTGTTGAGTGGAAATGAAAGATAAGTCTTGTACTTTCTTTGAGTTTCTTTTTATCAAGCTGTTTATAAAGTGGAGCTGATTTAAAAACAATTTAGTCACTTGTTTTTGAGGTTAATGGATGCTGGAGGGGAAGGCTCCCCCATGTAAAATAAGAAGTTTTGACAAACTTTTAATTAAGAATTTGGGACATGGAAATTTTGGGGTAGTTCTGCACTACTGAGATTTGGCTCTGGGGCATATTGGTGTCTCAGGTTTTTAAGTAAATCTTCCTGTTAATTCTAATTAAGTATTGTAATGCCTGCACTCTTCATTAGGCAGCAATTTGTGATTAGTCAGGTGGTCGAAATGGAAAGAGAAGAACATGGGATGAAACAGGAGAGAAATTGCAGAGCAGGGAAAACAGCCACAGTATGAGACTCCTAAATACTCTTTAACACCCTCCTGTTGGCAGATTTCCCACAGAATTCAGTGTGGGACAGGATTTGATCTGCACACAGATCCTGCCCTGTGTGGAAACACAAGTTCGGCCTCGATTACAGACTTTAGGTCTGAAGTTGTGACAAGAAATGATGCTAAGAACAGCCATATAAAGGGAAAACTTCTAATTGCCCCCAAACTTTGAAGCCAACCTATTATTTTAAGTGTAGATTACATTATCAAATTGTTTATCTCTGAATTGAATCTGGTATTTAATAAATGGGAGCTTTTATGAAATGCTGGAGTGAATGTGAATTAGTGAATCAAGGGAGATTAGCTCTGTGAGGAGATTGAGAACAATTTAAAATTCCATTGTTCAGTGTTTTTCTTTCTGTCTGTATGAAACACGTCTGTAATTGCTTCAAATTAGGTACTGCCTTTGCTTAGAAGAGTTAAACAAGTAACAGGATAAGATGTTTCATGTTTCCTTTCTAAATAAACAGATTGTTCAGTTTGTATCTTTAGGCACTTTGCAAATGTCAGAGCAAAGTTTGTGAAGAGAACATATATATGAGATGGAGTTTCTTTAGCAATGGAATCATCCTGGATTGTTGGGATGTATTGTGCAATTTGAAGTCTGGTCTTCTCATACTGTATAATTTTGGTGGATCTTTTTGCCATGGTTCTTAAAATAGATGCATTATTAAAAAATTTCTGTGGAGACGTGGACTGTAGGCATGAATTTGCTCAGTTCCTTTCTGACAGCTGTGGCCTATGTTCTGCCATCAGTTGCCTGATGGTGTTGCTACCAGTGAACCCTGGTAAATACCCAGCCCAGAAAGAGAGAAAAGGAAACAATGAGCCAACACACCTATGCAGACTAGGGCAGCAGCTCTGCATGCAGATGACAGTATATTTTCCTTTCATATCCCTGAGGAGGGAAAAACGATTCCACAAAGTTAGCTCCTGGCTTGATCCTGTGGCTAGTGGTGTGCTTTGGGGATTCAGGCACTGCATCTGGTGGTAGATGGTTGTAGTTTTGAAAGTGACTCTTCTGGAAGGAGAGAGAGAGTATTTATCTGCCACTAGCTAGGGAGCAGGGAGTTTGCTGGGATTCAGTGAGCCCAGGGTGCTTTGCTGGAGGGACAGAGTCACTTCCAGATGGTGTGAGGTCCATCTGGGTTCTTTTCCTGCTCCTCTGGTAGTGCACCTAAGTCTGTTCCTGATTTGAGGGCTGTTCCATTAGTAACAGGCAAATGTGCATGTGATAAAAACTCCTACAACTATTTTTGTAGTGAAAATGCAGTGACCCAGCAGAACTGGTAAATCCTCATGAACTTAATTGAGTGTTAGGCAGTTCTGTTAGGAAAGGCTCCATCTGTGCTTGAAGCAGGGGGAAGATGGGTCTTGGCTGCGCATAATCCATCGTAGAAACCAGATCTTCTAAGCTGAAATTCCATTTTTCCTTACTTGATGCAAAATTCCCATCACCTCCCCCACCCTGATTTCAGCAGATTTCCCAAGTTTAATACCAAGTCAGCACTGTTTGTTGTACACACTTAGTGCTGTGTCAAAGGAGACTAGAGCCAAGAGGGTGTTTTGTTCTGTTTCATGGTGTTTACAAATAAAGCTGAGTGATTTGGTAACTCTCTTGGAAATGCTCTGAGACTCTAAGTTGGGCAGAGTGCTCCCCTGGCATGCATAGATCTAAAGAGAGCAGTTTCTTGCCTATCAATAAGTATCTTAAGGCCTTTACTTTTAATGCTGTATATGACTTAAATCCCAGGAAAATAATTCCACTAGTGCCGTTCATTTGTATCATTGGAGTCTGCATTAATTCAACCTAGGCTGGGTTTTCTAATACATTATTTATTTAGGTCTTCAAAATGTCTGTGGTGCTGCATGTGGTTGACAGAGCATATTCTTGTTTGTTAATATTATATGGCATCCCGTTTTCCCCAGACGTTTCAATAAATGTATGTCTTCAAATAAAACTGGAATTTTAACAGGCTCTTTTTTTCCCCCTGTTGTAAATATAGCATCCCAGAATCTTAGCTCTGATTTCTCTTCTCTACAACCACCTATTTTAAATAATTCTGGAAAGATCTTTAGTTCTTTTATGTTTGTTGCCTTTTTTTTCCTTTTGTTTTTAAGAAAATGCTTATTTAGGTCTTGATTCTGAACATCTAGCCCAGTTTCTGCCACTGCCCCCCAGGCAATAGAATCTTAGAAAAACCCTTAAATTCAATAAAGGAAAAAAATCCCTGATGTGAAGGGTGGAGCACTGAGCTCATCTTTCCTGACAGCCCACAAGGCTTACAAATCAAAAGACACGAGTGCTGTGTGAGTGAGGGTGAAACAAATGGAATACAATACTTGGAAATGAATGAGTCATGTGAATGAACATTGGCATGTACATCCCCAGCCCCATATTAAGATTAAAGTGAGTTGTCTGCTCCACAATTGCATAATTGCTTCTGTGACTGATTTGGTGCTGCTCCGTAATAAGTAGTGAATACTGTATGCTGACCTGGTTAATGGGATGTTTACTAAATGAATATATTTGTATAGTTTAATAGGAGGATGCTTGGAAAAATTAGCAGGATGAGAAAGAATGGCACAAGAGAGTCATTTTTCAGCGAGTGCTGGGGTTGTGAAGAGGAGGGCAAGGTTGCCTTGTCATTAGCACTTGGGGGCTTGGAGGGTGAGGTTGCATGGGGCTGAGTCCTCTTCTTTTCCCACCACAGGGAGCTCTGTGCCCTGGGCATGTGCATCAGCATGGAGCATCCCTGTCCTGTATCCCTGTGTGAGTGACAGTTTTGGGCTTGGGGTACCCACACTGTGCCTCCCACTGAAGATGCTACCAGTGTGGGGATGTGTGCCAGTGGGAGCAGCTTCCATCCTGAAGCCCTAACAGCTTCATTTTTTCAACTCTCTTCCTTGAATTTAGCTATTTTAAGTACTATGGGCTAAGATAATTATTTCATGAAGTAATATTATCTGCAAATTAACCTTGGATCTCTGCGTAGGTTCAGAAAGAGAGAGATAAGGAGTTTTATCACAAATTGCAGACTTACTGGGTTTAACGTAAAGGCCGTGGCAAGTAATACATTTAAACTGCATTTAAGTAGTAAAGACCAGAATATCAAAGTCTAAAAGCAATAAACATTAATTTATTCAGAAAGTTTTTATATTTTCTTTCTAGTTTATATGTTCTTTTCACACACTGTCATTTAATGAGGTTATATTCTGATTAAAGTAGAAAAATAAAAAAGGAAAATGTTTTATTCCAGCAGATAAAAATGTAGTTTTTAAAATATATCAGCTTGCCCTGCATAGTCTGAGCTGGTTGTGTGATTTCCCCTTGGTTCAGCATGGCTGCTAGACTAGTGGATTTTGGGGGAAAAGTCCCCCTTATATAGAGTTTCAATTGAAATCCATATTTTAATTTTCAGTGACAACTAATACATTTACTGTAATCCCTTCCTAATATTCACTGGCAGTATTCCCAGACATATATTTCTGAAGGTTAAATGGTTTAGGATTTATGTACTGTACTGTGTAGGTGTACTGGGTTTGTGTGTCAAGGGTTTGGTAGCAGGGGGGGCTACTGGGGTGGCTTCTGGGAGAGAAAATTGGGCTGAAGTTAAGCCCAGGAAGAAGGAAGGGGGTGGAGGGAAGGTGTTTTAAGATTTGATTTTATTTCTCATTATCCTAGTAATAAATTAAACTAATCTCCCTGAGTCAAGTCTATTTTGCCCGTGACAGTAACTAGTGAGTGTTCTCTCCTTGCAGCTAACTCATGTCATGAGTCTTTGGGTCTATTTTCTCCCTCCTGCCTAGCTGAGGGCAGGAGCAGCTTTGGAGGGCACCTCGTGCCCAGCCAGGGTCAACACACCACCATAGGTCAGTCTGAATAAGCTGCTAAGTCTATATGGCCACTGCCAGAGACCAGTTTGTAGCTCAGAAACACTCCAGCTGCTGTAGCAGGAAGTTGTGCTGCTTAATGACCTGTTTCTGACGAGCTCAGGGTGAGGTGCTGGCTGGAAAACTGCTTTTGCTGGTTGCAGAGCTCACTTGGGTATCGTTACATAGGGCTGATCCATGTAGTGTAGATCCACCTTCCTGGTGGCTAAAGGTTTTGACTCTGTCCAGAAACACCTTTTATTTTTTTTTAATTTTTTTTTAAATAGGCATGAGTAAGGAGCAGTAATTAAAATAATATTCCACGAGGTTTGCATTTTGGTATGGCAGTGTGATTAAAATTGCATCTGCCTTTTCCTCTCCCTCGGGGACCACTGCGTGCTTTGTGGTTAATGAAGTGGAACGAACACTGTGATCAATATTTATGGTGTCACTGGGCACCTGCAGCTCTTTCAGCCCTTCTTGCACTATGAAGATGGAATGGAGGTTCTTAACTCTGAGCTAATTAATGGCTAACTGCAACTTGATGGGAAGGCTGGAAAGACTGTTCCTGGTACAGTTTCTTATGAGGATCACATGCCACTTGCACAGATCTGCTAGTTTTCATCATTGATCCGACAAAAGTATGAACTTCATTTTCTTCAGTGATGTGCTTTCAGGTCTTTCAGCCATCCTTTGGTGTTTAGGCTCCCCCTGTGCTGGGAACAACTACCCTTGGGATTCCAGATCTTGCCACTGCACACACACAAAAAGACACATATGGATTCTTTCAGCTGAGTTTATAGACTCCTGCCCTACAGCTGTTCTTTTTTTTACATTCCAGCCTGTGCTAAAGTTTCTGTAGCTGCTGGAGATAGCATGTATTTAATTCCAACATGAATGCTGTGGAGTCAGTGCTAGTCTGCACTTTTGCAGCTTACCAGCTTGGGAACTGCTCCCAGCTGTGCCAAAATATTTTTCTACAGCTGCTCGTGGAGCCCACAGACTCTTTTCTGTCCAAATCAGCCCTGCACTACTTTGTTCCACAGTTCTCTTGACCCCTTCAAGGCTTTCCCAAAATAATAATATCATCTTTGAACTCTTGGTGGGTTGGTTCATTGCAAACTTTGCCTGTTCCCTGGCAGTGACAGCGGCTGGAGGCAGTCCAATGTAATTAGTAAGTATTTTGGAGACTTTGCTTTGGCAGCCCTGTTAAATATGTGCAGCGAAAGCAGGATTAGTACAGGGCCTGATTTTTTTTTTTTTTCCTCATTAGGGCATCTCTATGATCTGTAAGCTTATTTAATTGGAAATTAGCCATTCTTATTAACACAGGACATACCCTTTGGTCCAAATCCTGACACTGGATAAACGTATATAGTTTGCACTAAAGAGAAAGAAAATGCATCCATATACTCCAGGGTGGAAATTTGCCCTTTTGTGTCCATCGCAGTTCTCCTAGAGGAGAATTTCATTTTCTGGTAAAGGCAATAAATTTTCACTGCTCAGATAAGTGACTACAGAGGTTCATCATCAGGATTTGAAGAAATAAGCCTCCTAAGAAGATGGATGGTGACAAGGGGAGTAAGAGTTGTTATCCAATCATTTGTCACAGTCCAGAACATTAAGATGTATGGGTAAGACCCCAAAGGTGTGTAGAAGTTCCTTTCTCCCAGCAGTCGGTTGGTGCGTGATAACTTAGCCTGTGCAGTCAGCCAGTATTACTCTGAAAACTCATTCTGTTTGCATCTCTTTGTACACACAGCACATAAGTGGTAACATCTTATGCATTGCTGGGGTGTATTCTACACATCATCCAAATTGTAGCCCCATGACTACTGAAGATAAAGACTGACTTCCCAGGTACTCACATTCCCTCCCTTCTCTCCCTCTACCATCCCACTCCAGATGTTAATATTTCTGCCTGGCATCTTTTGCTGTGATAGTATTCTGCTCTGGGCTTTCTCCAGGGACTTTTCCCTCTGACTGCTTTACTGTGGTTCCTTGCTCTACAGCCATTTCCCTCTAGTTCTTCCCTTGTCTCAAGGCTTCAAAACCACGGAGCAGCCATGGGGTACGGTGTCAGCTAGTGAAAAACTAGATTAAACATTCATGGCTGTAGGAGTGCTTGTTAGCATACATGTATTAATTCAACATTTCCTGCTGGTTTTCAATATGCTGGGAGGTTATGTTGCCACTGAGGTGACTTTTAAGTCCATAGTGGGGGATACATTCCAACTAACTGCTTGAGAGCAGGTAAAAATCTTGCTCTGCTTACCTGATTTCAAAGACACACTTCTCTCCTTATTTTTTCACAAGTGAGTATTCCTCTCTAAACCAAATGTGGTTGAGACCAGATTTCTGAATGATCTTGTTAGATTCTGGTTCTGTAGCTGAGAAAGCTCAAATTCAAGTGCATGTAGGAGAGAGACAACATCATAGTTCATTATGGTAAACTGCTCCCTGCTTTGCTACTTCTTACTGGGAAGTAAGTCATGCAAAGATGAGGTTTGTCTTGTCTCATCTGGGCCTGCCATGGCATAGAATAGCTCAACAGCCTAAATTTGATCATAGCTTGAGAGCTTGGGATCATGCACGGAGTCTTACTATGCTCTGGGAAATCCTCCAGTGTGTCAACTTCATTACATCTGTGTGCACGGGTTAAAATATAGCCCTCACATGTTTTCCCAGCCTGATCTGGTATTTCATGGTCAAAAATCTTAATCAACTCGGTGTCCTTATTCTCCTGCATTTCTCTCTTACAGCTGGCTCAGTAGGATGTACCTGGCCACTGCTGACTTGCAGGCAGAGGATTTTGCTTGACAAGGGTTTAATATTGAAGTGTCAGGCTCAGTCCTCAGTGGTGGCCTGTAAGCCTGTGTAGGTACAGAGATGTGGTGGGGACAGAGTGATGCTCTGGCAAGATCATGATGTTGGTGCACATCTGTGAATAGTGAGGTCGAGTCAGGGTCTGACAGCATTC
>NW_008673407.1:87165-104631 GCF_000695815.1 Acanthisitta chloris
TTGGTGGATCATTTTGCTGCCTGTGGTAGTCAAGCTGGCATGGTGTGTCTGTCTCCAGGAGGATGGAGGTGATGGACCCCATTGCTTTGGAAGCCCTTTGGACCATTTCTGTAAGTGTGTCGTCAGGTGCCCAAGTGTTTGGTCCTGCAGGTGTTCTGCAAACTGGCTGTGGTGGGAGATCTGCTCCTATGGGTTTAGGAGCTGTCAAACACGTGGCCGTGTTTCCAGGGAAGCAAAATGCAATTCCTCTGAGTCTCAGCCATGTAATTACAGCAGTAATAATAGCTATCATTTTTGATGCCTCAGTGCCAAACATAAAGGTTGTTGTTTCTGTTAATGTTTTTAGAGGACTCTGTTCTGCTGCTTTTCCCCTATTTGTGCCTTATCTGTGATTGAACAATTACCAGAAATGTGATGAGGACATGGTATGCAGAAAGTCATCCCCTTGTCTCTTTTCCCAATGACTCTGAGGTGTGTGTGAGCGGCTGTTATCTCAGCTGCTAATCAATGAAGCTGGAGCTAATGTGCGAAGTGACCTTTGCGAAGAGAGAAAGGAGGTTGTGCCAATATTGTACTTGCAGTTTGAGTCAACTTTTGCACTTTCTCATGTACTTGACTGCATGAGCTGCTCCCTTACTGACTTGTATTGCAATATCAGTTGCTATTCTATCCACCAACTTAAGGGATGCCCAGAATTTCTGTTGTAAGTTAGTCATGATGTTTTCCTTAGATGGGTATCATTTGTTGTACTGATGACCCCTGATCTTCCCAGTCTAAATTCTTTCTGTGCTTTCACCTGTTATTGCTTCATTTAGTTCGAAGCGATCCTGTGTATCTGTACACTTCCCAGTTTCAGAGAATCACAGAGTTTAGGGGTTGGAATGGACCTTACATCTAGTCCCAACCCCCTGCCCTGGGCACGGACAGCTCTCACTAGATCAGGTTGCTCAAGGCTCATCCAGCCTGGCCTTGAACACCACCAGGGTTGGGGCAGCCACCATGTCCCTGGGCAACCTGTGCCAGTGTCTCACCACCCTCACAGTAAAAAACTTATTTTTTGCATCCAATCTAGACTTTCCCTCCTTCAGCTTGAAGCCATTACCCCTTGTCCTATCATTGCAGTTCCTAACCCAGAGTCCTTCTCTGGCTCCTTGTAGCCCCTTCAGATATTGAAAAGTTGCTCTGAGGTCTCCATGCAGTCTTCTTTTCTCCAGGCTGAACAGCCCCAAGTCCCTCAGCCTGTCCTCATAGAGGAGATGCTCCTGTCCTCTTAACAACTTTGTGATCTCCTCTGGACTTGCTCCAGCAGTTCCATGTTTGGGGAAGTCAGTGGAATTAGACCCAGTCTGCAGCAGCCTGTGAGTGAGCAAAGGTTATTCTCTAGTATTTCCCATCTCTAAATTTTTATAGTGCTTAGGAGACTGATGGATGGAGTGCTCAATTATTTAAGATCTATCAGGTTTTTGCTTGCAACACCTAAACAAACACTAATATTACCTACTTTTTTTCTGAATATCTAAAATATAATTCTGCTACATTAATTTACAAATTTATAAGAAGCATATACTGTTGCTTAACCAGCCCTTTTAATGAAATGGGTTTTGAATTGGAATTTTAAGTATGCATGAAGACAGTAAGATACCATTTGCACTGTTAGGATTTCAATAATGTATGGAATTAGCTGAGCTTTATTATATTTCTGTGCCTGCATGCCCTCCATAGAGTAAAAGTTGTAATAAATATAAGTTCAAAGGTAAAATTTTATTGCTGTGCATGAGAGGAGAAAAAATAAATTAGAGTAATGTAATCATGCTCATATATGTTGTGAATTTTGAACAGTGTCTATTAGAAAGTTTGTCAAAATGTGCTTAGCTTTGAAAATACAGATTAACACTGAAGGTTTTAATATTGTTCTTCCTTATGTACCTATTCTTTGCAAATATAAGTGTAAAATATCTCCTGCCAAAAGCAATTGTCATAAAATGACACTTTCCTATTTTAATAGCTGAATAATCAGAACAGAAATATTTTCTAAGTTGCAGAGAGGTTATTGCTTTTTTCACACAAAGAAATTTAGTGGTAGAAAACCAGATTTTATCCAGATATTCTCTCGTTTCTGTGTTTCTGTTCTTATATGTGAAAAGCATGTCCAAATGTCTCCTGACAGCCTCGACACTGCAGGCTGTTTAAAAAGGGGGTGAGGTGCATTCATTTGATTTCATTTACTGATTCTGTGTTTTCCTTTAATCTAGTAGCAAAGTTAAAGTAGTAGCTCTCCAACAGGAGCTGGAAAATCTGTTAGGGAATGACTGGTTGGTATCTCTCTGGGTCCTTTGGGATTTTTTCTTCCTACTTTGGAGCAAATAAGGACTGGGACAGTGAGGGAGGGCAGCTGCTGGTGCAGGGACTTGGAACTTGGCAAACTTCATTTGTCTGAGCTCCTACCACAGCCCATGGTCCCAGCTTCAGCCTCTCTGAGAAAGCCCCAGCTTGGTGAAACTTTGGATTCAAAGATAATTCCTTCTCCTGTGTTTTCCCCACTTTCCATCCCTTTACTTTGTCCTCTGACATCTTCCTCTCTTGTCTTTGTGAGGCCAGGGCATACCATAAGGACACTACCAATGCATGGACAATGGCCTTTCTTGGAAGGATTTAATACAAGTCTTCACGTTTTAGCTTCACCACTTAATTTGGGAAACAACAGCAGCTGCAGTGTGTACACACCACACCCTATTTTGGTTATGAGATAGCTGCAGACTTGTTTAATGACAGCAGTCCAGCTCAGGATGTGCCAGAGCCTGCCCACAGCTGCTGTGACCCAGACCATTTGTATGTTTGAACTCTGAAAGGATCCTGTGGTGGAGGGTCAGTGGTACCCACTGAGCAGAGATTTCTTGGGGCCATGGTGTTGGTGTTCTGGTGGCAGCACCCTGTTTCCCAGGTTGGGATTGTAGCACCAGCCAGCACTGTGAGGAGGCTTCATCTTGCTGTATAAATGCCTATACTTGGCATTCCCCCTGTACTCGGCATTGATGAGGCCACAGCTTGGGTATTGTGCTCAGGTTTGGGCCCCTCACTTTAAAAAGGACATTGAGTGCTGGAATGACTCCAGCCGAGGGCAACGAGGCTCATAGAAGGTGTAGAACACGTGTCGTATGAAGAACAGCTGAAGGAATTGGGTTTGTTTAGGCTTGAGAAGAGGGGTGACCTTATCACTCTCTACAACTACCTGAAAGGTGTTGTAGAGAGGTGGGGAATGGTCTCTCCTGCCATGGCTGCAGGGAGAGGACTAGAGGGAATGGCCATAAGCTGAGACAGCAGAGATTCAGATTAGATGTTAGGAAATTTTTTTCCCTGTTAGGCTGTTCAGGCACTGGAATAGGTTGTCCAGAGAGGTGGTGGAGTCACCATCCCTGGAAGTGTTTAAGAGGCACCTGGACCTGGTGCTGGAAGATAAGGTTTAAGGGTTACAGTGGAGTGACAGGTTAATGGTTGGACTCAATGTTCTTAAAGGTTTCTTCCAACCCTGATGGTTCTATGAAAGAGCCAAGCAGCAGCGTCTCCATTAGCAGCCTAGAGACAGAGTGAGCATTTTCATGGGAAATAGTTTCATCAGCCAAGCTAAAAAGGAATTGGAGTGTGCTGCCTTACCTGGGCTAGTAACATTGAGAGCAAACTGCAGGCAAAGTTGTGTCTCAAGGCTTCTAAAGAATAATACACTTTTAAAAAATAAAATGCTCTATCAGATATATTATTTGTCACCTTTTAATTAATGTATCTTAACTATCAGCTCACATGCTGCTTGCTGGGAGAGTTTTCCTTCTAGAAACCCTCATTAGAAATGATACTTCCCCCCCAGCAAAACATGTAGTCAGAGATGCCATCTTTTACATTTTTAAATGTTTTTGAGACAATTTGAACTCTGAATAATTGGGAAAAATGCTGATTTTTATTTTTTATTTCCAAAACAGCTGTCACCTTTAAATCTACATAACATTCCTGGCAGCAGAAAATAAAAGGAAACTTTTTAAAGTAAACCTGTTTCTAAACAAACCATTTTAGGTCATTCTAAGTGATTCCTGACTTTACATTTTCCTCTTGGTGCCATTGTAGCTGAGTTGTAAGCAGGATGAGGCTGCTGTTCCAATATAATCAGTGAACCAGTTCTAGAGGGTGGAGCAGTTTAGAGACCAAATGCAGTTTAAATGGCACTTGAGGAATGATGCACTACTGACTGAAAATGCAGGCATGGTTATTGATGATGTAATTAAAGTTCCACCTCATGAGCAAAGTGGAAACACACAGAAAATATTGTTAATATTGTGTTTCCTACATTTGATTTATCCCCATTTTAAGTACTAAATGATCTATGCAAAATACAGTGGAAATTAAACGCTCTTTCTAAAATTCACAGCTTTATTATGTAAAAATGGTTCAAGCAGAGGTCAGGGTACATTAGCCAGAAGTAACTTAACCCAGCTGACAAATGTCTTATGCACTTTAGATGCATAGTTGATACTTGGCTAAAGCTGCATGTTGACTGGGGAGTTTTCCTCAATAACTGAAGGTCATGGCTTGCTATTTGTATTGCTTTGGTCAAGAACACATCTCAGACATTCATCTGGACTCTTGACTGATGATCATCTATGCTACGGGGTACATTTTCTTCTTTATTGCAATATTTTAAAGCTCTGTTCTGAGTTTTGTGAATCAATTAGAGATAGAATTGAAAAAGATAGTAGTAATAATAAAAATAAAAAATAGCCTAGTATTTGGTGTGAACATTTCCTGATGGACTGTGGGAGCTCTCAGAGTTGCTTTATGGGATTAGGCCAGACTCTGCAGCTGAACTAGAACACATTTTTGTGTTAACTGCTTCTAAATGAGCTCTTAGTTTTAAGTAGTTGGCATAAATCTAATTTTAATTTACTGTTTCCATTTTCTTTTGCATTGATCCTCTTTCTGTAGAGTTTCAATTGCAGACTTGGAGAAAGATGTTTTTTAAAGAGCCCAGATGGTATTTCCAATTATTTATTACCATTAGCATCCAAGACTTTTGCCAATTTAGATCAACCTCATCTGCTGCACTATTGTTTACAATTTTTCAGTGTCCTGTGTTAATACAAACTCACTTTTGGGGTGATTTCTGGGGCTAGAAGAGAAAAAGAGTCAGCTATTCCCAATATATGGCAAATTGGTAGGTTTATTTTGGGAATATTTCTTGGATAAGAGTCAGTCATAGGCTTTTGATGGCTATGAGCAAGCCAGCAAGGCATGTCATTATTAAGAGGAGCATAATCTGAACAAAAATCATCATAATCAAACCAGTAGGTATAAAAGCATTTCACTTTTCATGTAAGAAGACACAACTTTTCTTTTTGGGGTCACTTATTGTGTGAGAGCACAATTAGTTTGCCACTTGTGATAAATCCCTTATAATTTTCTTTTGAGTTTTGAGAGTGAAGCTGATACTTTAAGTCTTCAAAAATGAAATGTTTGGGAATTTACAGCTGTGAGACATTGGGAATAAAATTCCACCTTACTTTTTTCTAAAATGCCTGAATTCTTCCACTAAAATTATTCTCCCCCACTGCAAAAATATGTAAGACAAAGACTATATATGCTATTGGAATAAACAACTCTACTAATACTTTTTTCTTAAAATTTTGGAAATATATGTGTATTTTATGATATTTTAATATGTTTGACTTATTTCTGTGATTGGTTTCGACAGTATTTTGTGTTGATTAGCATTTGGAACAAAGCAGTACAGAGAGGGAAATAGAGGGACACCTGTTTCAATTATACCATAGCAGCAATTTCAACAATAAATCTTAATTGCAATCAGTCTTGATCAACCCACCTGTGTAGATTCCCTCATTTACAAGGAGGAGGGATAATGGAGAAAAAAGTGCAAAGAAAGAGAAGAAAAAAGCCCTCAGAACACTAATGTGGATTATGTTGAGTTCCTATACTTTATGTTTTCAGATTGCTGCACTATGTTAATTATCAGGAACAGCAGCCTGAATTTCCGTGCTCTTCTCTGGGGATACAGTGAACCCATGTTTACTTGCAGCTGCCACGTGAGCAATGTCTCTTTAATTCAGGAGGGATTGTGCAAACAGCCACAAGGTAGAACTAATTCTGCTTCTGTGCCTAAGCTCAGCAGGTGAATGTGCAGCAAATTCCCTTAAATGACAACTTGTCTTTCTGTGTGGGATAGGAAGCACATGAAATCAATCTCCTATGTAGGTAACCTCATGCAGGTGTCTTAGTTTTTTTAACCTTGAGCATGGTAGCTGCTGTGCAATACTCTGTGGAGGTGTACTGGGATGTTCTCTGCAGGCTTGGCAGCTGCTTGCTGACTTGCCTCCCCTGTGCTGTGCTTTCTTGCCTCTCCCTTGGGGTCACAAATCAATTTTCTTCTGTGCATTTACATAAAGAGAGAAAACAATTGTGGGTAAGCAGTCTAAATTGAAGTAGAGGATGTATAGGAAAGTAAAACAAATACCAATTTTTTTTCCATACTCGTCATCAACTTTTTCTCATATCTTCTGTAATGATCACGTGGACATAGGTAAGGGACAGGATTGTGGCCAGTGATGCAGGGATTTGGGCAAGACTTTTGATTTTTATGTGGATTTCTTAACATATTTCCAGACATACATTTCTTTTCCATATTTATTCTCATTGACTCTGTTCATTCTTGTATTTTTAGTCTTACTTTCCTTTTTCCTCATTCTCCTGAGTTGTTGTTCCTTTTGTCTTCATTGTGCATTATGTGGTTAAAAATATTTTCTCCTAAATCTAATGTATTATCTTCGTAGTTGCATTTTAACCAAGTCTTTTGACTGAACGCTTTAATGATTTTCTCCAAACCTTAATGATTTTCTCATCTATTTTCTTTCTTTTTTTTTTATTCTCTGAGAATGTCCTGGTTTTATTAGTGTTTGTTTCCTCTTGTCTGTTGTGAATGGCTTGTTCTATTTCACGGCTTCACCTTCTTTCACGCTCTTGACCTCCATTCGTCTTCATTGCTTTCGCATTCCTCTTCCCCTCCATGGGGCTCTGAGAGCAGTGATGGACCACTGCAATTAAATTTATTCCATACACCACTGCTCTCCCTGACAAACTGACACTGCTCTTCTCCGATGTTCTTACCTGTTGACTGGCATTAAGAAAAGTCAACCTGGAGCCAGAGATTTCAGCCAAGTGTGACATTCTCCTGCCAGAGACAACTGAACGTGTCATGCCATGGGTGCTTTAAGATATCTCTAAAGCTGGTTGTGCAACATGGGAAGAAAATGTCTATGATGCTGTGATGAGATGAAGATATTCAAGATGTTTATAACAAATTTCTCCTGTTGTCATTTGATTTTTACTGCGTTTAAATGTAACATTTCTGTTAGCTGATGAGATGCCCAGGCCAGGATATTGCCAGCAGACAGCTTTCTCTGAACACAGTTGCTGTGAGAAGGCTGGCATACAGTCAATAGGAATTCCTCTGAATTTACTGCTGTCTGTTGATATCTTATTCTGTTACAGGCAAGTATTTAATCAAAGTTTATTGTCATTCTTTTCTGAGATTTAAGTGGGACATAAAATTTTACGATACGCATAGTATTTTAGATGACAGCTTCATTATTTCCACTGAATAATTTGAAGTGCTACAAGGAGAAATATTGATGGCAAACTGGTAATTGTCATTAAATATGCAGCATTTTTGCAAGAGTCATTTGCGCAAAAAAATAAATTTTCTAAACTTCTATGTAGCAATGCAGAACAGTCTGAAATGCACTTCCTTCTTCAGCCCTTCCCAATCATGGAGGCTACTTGAGGCTTTCATACACATGTGCCAAACTTCAAATCCTCAAAGTAATTTTGCAAGTTTTCCTGTTAAAATTGAGCATGGTGTAGTGGTGAATGTCAAAAAGAGAACACTTGGTTTGTTATTGAGTTGATCTTTTGATTACTGCTGCCTGATGGGATTTGTATTTTTGCTGCCTTAGTTGTGTCCTGTCCAGTGGACATTCCCTTTTTCCTGAGCTAGGAGAGATGTCTTTGGCAGGAGTAATTAAAAATTATGTCACAAGAGATGAGTACAACAGGTCACTGGAAAGAATGAGACTAATGCACCAGAGCTGCAAGGCAGTGTGTAAAACAGACAGATGCAGTTTAATGTTGGACTGATTCCAAAGGAAACATTCCTGTTGGTTCAGTGCCTCACCATGGAGTGCATTATTCAGGACCATGGGAGTGGCTTCTCCTTCTGAATCTGAAAAAGCAATGAAAAAAACTTAAGTTAGTGGGGAAGAAAAAAAAAGCTCTTTAGTTCAAGGAGGGGTTTAGGTCATTCCTTGTTTTATTTCCCTTGTTGGGAAGAATTTAGTTTGCTTTTAGATGAATAAGAAATCATTCCCCTCAGAATGGTACTTCTCCATGTAGCTTTTCTGTTGCCTTGTTAAAGAATTCAAATGAGGGACTGGTACATTAAGCAGTGATCAACTTTGTTAGCAAATATATTAGCAAAAATGCCATGGTTGTCTTCTCTTTTGTAATTACTGCACCCTGACTTCGGAAGAAAATGGATTAAATCTTTCCTATAAAATACTATCTGGTGAGTATATCTTGGGTATTTAGCCTTATAATCACTAAACTATTCAAGTACAGGGCAATCAATTTAAAAAATGCCATTAGAGTTGGTCAGGATGCTTGCAATAAAACATTTTGAATAGGAAACCGTAACATTTTTCTGAACTACAACTTCTTTTGGCAAAGCATGCATTCAGCAAGGCTGAGGCCAATCTGTGCTGAAGTCATGAAATAAAGAGCATGTGAGAGGGATCACTTTGGCTCCTGGGATGTTGAGGGTGCTGTTTCAACTCTTACACCCCAAGCAGATCAGAAGTTGGATGTTGTGAGTTGTGTTTCACAGGTGATGGCATGTACTTATGCTCTCAGGATGATCTGCTCCATGACCTTCCCTGATACTGAGTCAGGCTGCAGGTCTGAAGTTCCCTGGATTCTTCTTCCAGTCTTTCTTGTAGCTGAGTGTCAAATTTGCCAACCTCCAGATGCCTGGGACCTCCCCACTTAGCCAGGACTTCTGGTAAATGATGAAGAGTGGCATGATGAGCCCTTCTGCCAGCACTCTCAGTACCTTTAGGTCGATCCTCTCTGGCCCCATAGAATAGACTTGTGCATGTAAGGATTATAGAAAGATCTAGAAAGATTATTGAGCATATCTGAGATAAGTATTGCACATTCAGGGTACTGGGTGGACAGTTTGGAAGCTTTGGAGAATTTAATATGCCCTGTAAATCTGTGACGATGCATAAAGCACATTTGAGCTCTATCCTGTACTAGTATTTTTCATGGAAAATGAAGGATTATTACCTCCCTTTGTAGTATACAGTAGTTTTCTGAGAATTCTCTGCCAGGCTGCTGGTACAGAAGAACATTCCCTTTCTGCAGTAATAGAAGGCAGTAATTAAACCTGAACACAGCGAATAGAGCTATAAAGTAAATCAAAGTGAGTGTTGAATTGTACCTTCATGCACCTGGTGGTAAACTCTTTATAACAAAACTCAAAGCTTCCTTTCTGTGCTGAGGAACTGTGAATTGCAGCCTCTGTTTGCAGCGTTGCTGTTGCTGTCACCTGCTGTAAATCCAGCGTGAAAAGAAATCATGGAGTGAGGAAGTTGAAAGTGTGTTTTGCTCCTTTGTCTCCTTTCCCCACAGGATGGTCACTCCAGAATATGTGGTACCTGAGCTCATGGGTGGAGAAAGTCCCGCCAAAGGGGACCCAAGTGTGTTAAGCCATCCTCTTAGTACAGTGGCTCAAGCTTTGGAAAGTCATATTGAATCAGTGGAAAGGCTCTCCTGGGTTTCAACCAGTGGGTTTTTCTCTGATGTTTGCTTCTGTAGCACAGTTTGATTAGTGGAAAAATTGGGCTAAATTCAGAATTTGGTGGACACTATGGCTCTCTCTTGTCTATATGTAATGGAGATAACCTGTGGTATGGATGGAGGGGTTGGGGCAAGCCTGCAGGACCAATGTCCCATCTCATTCCTTCTGCCTCTGAAGCCTGTTGCTGGCTGTCCAGATGCTCCCCTGTCAGTGTCAGTGGTGGGAGAGATGTTTCACCCTACTTCACCAAAGCATATAATCTCTTGATGCTCCTGTACCACTGACTCCTAAACTCACACCTGCCCAGGACACCCTCCTGTTATCTGTTGCCGTACAGACAAACTGTCAAAATGTTAGCAGGGATTTTGACACTAAAGTGACTTGGGGAGGAAGCTGGAATAAAGCTTACAGGTTTATTTGGTGTTTTTACATTGTGGGTTTTTTTTCTGAAGGTAGTTCTCAGCATTATGTGAGCATCCAAAGCAGCAGTGGTGATAGGGGCTAGGCAAAGAGAATCTGGGACTGAGTTTAGTTTGCAGGGATGTTCTCTGTGTGTAGGGAGTGTAGTGCAAAGGCTGAGCACATTAAGCCTTTCTGGGTGAGCATAGGTGTGTACAAAGTAAAGGGAGTATAAAAATAAAGTATTTTTAACCATATCATGCAGTCTGATTGCCTGCTGGATCTGCTGTTCCTTCTCATAATACGCTTGAAAAGTTTTATTTGTGCCTCGAGAGCGATGAGCCTGTCTTCATTTAGGGATGCAACTGCAGCTAATACCACTGTGATATTGACAGCTTTATGTGCTCACAGCCTGCCTCTCTTATTTACTCACTTGTATATGTGGGGCCTTGCAAAAGCAGCACAGTTTTCTACCCTCCCAGTTATAATTGCATCCTGGGCAGCCTTGTTACGGAGCTGTTCCTAGAGTGTGAGGTGAAAGAGGCAGTTGTTGCCAATATAAATTTTAATTTTTTGTTTCTTACGTATAATTGAGCCTGGATAGTCATTTTGGTTTTTTCCTAGGTTCATAATTAAAGAAATCTCAAAGTATAGCTTTGTAACTATTATAAGGGCAAATGTATAATTGAGCCTGGATAATAATTTTGGTTTTTTTTCCTAGGTTTATAATTAAAGAAATCTCAAAGGATAGCTTTGTAACTATTATAAGGGCAAAGGAAGAGGTAGTGTTCGGTGTGACCTTGTTGTTTATAAACAGGTAGAGTTAAGCTTCCAGAAATTTCAGGTATGTAGTTGAAAATTGATGAGGATCCAGATAAACTAAGCAATAAAACAGTGTAACGAAGCCAGTGGTATCTGCTCATTGCTCACAATGTATTTGTAAGACATTAGGCGTAATTCAGTACTAAAAGGGTTATGTTCTATGAACTTCTAGGAGTTGTGATGTCCTTGCAATTCTATGTAATTACTAACATTTGTGGACATTTTCTTTCTAATTTTAAAAAGAAACAAATAGATTGTATTTTGGTTTTTGAAACCAATAGTTCTTTATGCTGTATTCCACATGCCATTCCTCATGTGCTTTCTTTTGCTGCTCTTCTGACAGTGGTTCTTTTGGTTGGTAGGTTTTTCCCCACCAGTCTCTAGTGCTCTACCTTCTTGTTAGAGGGGTTTGGAAAGATGCTTCTCATCAGGAGAGGTGCTTTGGTCCAGGCCCCTTGGGTCATCTCCAACAGAAAGTATTTTTCCCTTGGATGGGGCTGGTCCAACAGATTTTGGACCTCCTAGTTTTTGGGTGAGAAGCAAGAGTCAGAAAGAAGAGTGGTTTTATTTTGGTGAGGTTGCAGGGGAAGGGCCAAGACATCTGTCAGATCATACATACAGGCAAAAGAAATCCGACTTGGGGAATCTGCACGATTTGTATTGTGGAAATAAGTTCTGTAGGTAGAGATTGCTAGAAAATATGGGGCAATTATCAACAGTTCTGTTGATAGTTGGTATTACATCTTCCTACTGATTGAATTATCTCATCCCTTGTGCTTGCCTGCTTCATGAAGTGGACTGCAGCCAAGATGTCATGCACCAAACTTGAAACATATTTTCTTCTTTGCTTCTCTGAAGAAATATTTAAGTTAATTGCTCACGTATTAGTCTTTCAAGCCTGAAGCCTAACCACATGCTCTTTTGTAGTATATTCCTTCATGGGCAGGTGAAGTCTGACATAAAGTTAGTCTGTTTGATGCAGACCATAGTTACTGAACCAAGCTGTGCCTCCCTCCATGTCTGTCTTGTTTCATTTGCTCCAGGTGAAGAAGTGCCACATCACCTCTGCTCAGAGCTTCCCCGTCCTGAAGTTGTGGCTTGTGAAATCCCTTGTGCCATGGATTGTGTCATCAGCGAGTGGTCCTCGTGGTCTCCATGTTCCCACTCATGCTCCAGTAAAAATGCAGAGGGCAGTCAAAGCAGGACTAGGTCCATCTTGGCCCTTCCAGCTGAGGGTGAGTGGGAGATGTTTTTGAATTAGTCACTGTTTGTTCCTTTAATATGTTGTCTTGCATTCCTCAACCAAACTGTGTTCAGAGCTAATCCCAGTACTGCAGCAATGAGCAATAGCATTTCATGCCTGTCTGTGCATCAGGCCCAGGCACTAAGAGATCTTTATGGGCTTGAGTTAATGCAGGTGTCAGTTAGAGAAATTCTGTCACAGTTAAAAATTATTTACTTCAGCCTCTGAATTACTGTCTATTAAGGGCCAGTCTGGGTGTGAATTTGCTTCAGGAGAGCTGAATCCTATACCAATAAAATTACTGCATGACAGAGACTCATCATGTGAGTGTCTTTATATAGGAACGTGTTACTGACGATTTAGAGAAGAACAGTGAGCTGTAAAAATTGGGGAGACAGAAAAGGACCTGTTTATTTTATTTTATTAATGCAGACCTAGAATGTGTTGACCTTCTTGTTTTTCTAAGTAAGTAAATAGCTCTTGATGAGTATATGTGATTTCCTCTGGATCTTCATGGACACATCATTTATCTGGTTATTTACATATCAGCATCAAACTGTTATTTATACAATTTCATATTAGAAGTGTAGTCTTCTAACTACAGTTATGGTAGCTAATTTATGTGCTGGTTTATTGCTCAGAATTTGAAAGGTCTTGAGTCAAGTGCATAAAAATTCATAAAACATGAACAGGTCCAACAGTCTAAAGCCTTGTTGACACAAAATACCTGCTATTGCCAAAACTATGTGCAGTTAATGCAGCAGCAAAACACTTTTAGATGCAAATCTAGTCTAGGACAAGCTCTGTTAAGTGCTATTTTGTAAATTATCATTAAAGCCACCCACTGTTTCTAGGGCAATGTAAGGACTTGATCTTGCAAACCCTTACTCATGCAAAAGGTCTGTATTCACATAAACATCCTTATAAACACTTGTGAAGAAAATTGAGACTCTTCAGGATGAAAATAACTGTTAATTGAATGATAATAACTACTACTAAAAAAGTCTAGGAGCTAGAGGATAATTAAAATGAAAAATATTGTTGGCTTTCTATTTTCCATGGAAATAACGAAATGCAAATAACAGATAAACATAGAATTATGAAGGTGAAGTTTTGAAGTGATTTCTGGAAGTACATAAGCACAATCGCCTCAGCCTGAAAGACACTAAACTAAAAATGGTATATTTTGAACTGAATACTGTAAGTTTCTCGGAAAGGAATCCTTAGCTAATAAAATCAAACACCCCAACGTTTTTTATGCATCTTCAGCAATGGGTGTAATGGTTTGCTATGGAGAATCTCACATTTGTATACAGATGGTAATGGAAATTTTGAAGAGTGGAAGTAGATTTAATACCATTATCACTGCAATACTAAGTCACTGTTAAGTTGTTTGCTTTCTCTGCCTCTTTCTTACTCAGCTTTCCTTGTACGAATGTTGTCAATGAGCTGGAGAGTGACCAGGCTCTTGGGCTTTTTCTAAACAGCACCTCCTGCTTGCAGTGTTGCAGGCAAACTGCTAGGTTAGATGGACCATGTGGTATTTATTATCTTAAGCTAGAACTGCCTCGTTACTACTCTCCTTTGTTTAAGAGACTTTCCTTAACATTGGTATTTTTGAAAAATGGTACGTTAATTTTTCCCTGGGAAGTTCAAAATTTGAGGCGGTTATTTTCTTTTGATTTTTTTTTTTCAAATGGACCAGACAACTTGCCATTTGCTTGTTACAATTATTTATTTTTTTAACATGTGCTCAAACATGCGAGAACAAAAACTGGTCTTCATTTTTTTTCTGCCAAGTCAAAATCTTCAGGAAATGAATTACCTGGGGCATTCTCTACTCCATCATCCTATTAAACATTTCTGAGACTGAACACTATGTGGAACAGTCCATTTTCATGAAAAGATGAAGGTTAATGTGACATGATTATCCAAATCAGTGTGTTAGGTAATTTCTCTCTTTTTCTTTTCTCCCTGCTATTCATTGTGGCCAGTTGGGGTCATACCTCATTTGAGGAGGCTCAGTCCTGCAAGGCAATAGACATCCCTTTGAGGAGTGGAATACCTTCATCTCCTGTTGATTTTCGTAGGCTGTAAAGGTGCTCTGAAGCTCGTGGTATCTGCCCCCAACACTCCAGTTCTTTCAAAACCTGCAGCACTTTGGCTGTGTCACAAGTTGCCAGATTTTCCCTCCTGGATGAGAATGATTTTGATTTTAGTAATTTTTACTTCTTTCTTCCTAAAATGAGAACACTTACTTTTAAATTTCACTGCATTGCTCCTTGGCTTTTGAGCTATGAACATCTGCTGCTTTCATGGGATAAATTCAGGCTGCTGGCTAGAGTGTCATGCTTTGGGGAGGCTGTTCAAACTCCTGTACTTTGTGGATTTATCACCAGTTGCTGACAAAGTGCAGCAGCTTAGCAAAATCTTTGGACACCAGTTTGAAGGATGGTGTTTCAGAACGTAAAGGCTTTATGCTCAAGACCTGTCTTTCAAGTTTCCCCCCTTGATTTGCAGATTTGGTATCATTTGATGCATTCCTCTATCATTACAGTTCAGCATCCTCTACCAGCTCAAATCTTTAAGGCAACGCGTGAATAGAGTCCAAATACGAGAAAGAGATGTTCCTCCTTGGGAAATTAGCAAGGAGAATGAGCATAAAAATAATGCTTAATTTGTCTTTAAACCTAATTGCATGTTTGCTGAGTGATACTGGCATTTAAATGGAATTAACTTGGCTGTGTGTAGGAGTTATCAATAAGGTAACTCAGAAATATACTTTGCCTATTTCTGTTTCCATTATGCATTGGAACACAATTTTATGCAAGGCTAGTTTAATGGGGAAACAATATTTTAGAAGGTTGTTATTGCAGCCATAAAGGTCAACAGCTTTATTTATTTATTTTCTTAATGGGGAAAAAAAGACAAGATATTATGCAAACCTGACATTCTTTTTTACTTTTCCATGTCTTCCTTTTGCCATATGCCAGAAGATAAAATAGGGTGTTCTCTTGACCCTTTCCAGGTGGAAAAGCTTGTCCCCCTGACCGAGCCCTGCAGGAACACCGTGCCTGTAATGATCACCCATGTGTGCATTTCTTCTGGGAAACATCTCCCTGGAGCTCTTGCTCTGAAGATGTGCTGGTGACTGCACTCAATGCCACCATCAGCTGGAGTGGAGAAGCCACTTGTGGAGTGGGAATACAGACAAGGAAGGTCTTCTGCATGAAGAGCAGTTCTGGGCAGGTCACACCTAAGAGGTATTCAAAGAAAAGTTATTAGTGATTGTTTATACAACACATGAAGGTGTTTGCAGCTAGTGTGTGGGATCTGCAGCCTTGGATTTCATTTCAGGACTAATTCTCCAGGTACTATTCTGTCACTACTGTGAAAGGAGTACTAATATGTAGCAAAACTAAATAGCTAGCCCATTTTTAATCTTTCATGTAAATCCAAGCAAAATGCATACTTTTAGTGGTGGAGATTTTTTTTTTGCTGTAGCACCTCTGTTATTCTAATTTACAGTTTGCTGCAAATATTTTTCCTGAAGGACAGGTGTGAGGAAAATATAAAGTACATCTGAGTATACAATGTTCATCAATACATTATTAACAGTGCTCTAATAAAACAGAAGAAGTAAATAGATTTTTGAGCATTATATTTACATTCCAATAAGGCAGAACCATATGTGTGATCTGTATAGTTCAGTTGATTTACACAGCTTCTCTAATGTGATAGCAACACGATGAAATTATGTATTCTGCAGTACAAATATCCTGAATTTTGCATTGCTTTGCTAAATGGGAAAAATAAGCAGCACAGATGTTTTCCTTAATACCAAAAAATCAAGAAGTTGCTAATTATTTTTGCACCATTAATGAGTCTAGAGACTTACAACCGAGTTTCTTATTGTAGCTCTCCAAAAAATCCTGTTCGTGTAAGCAAACTGTGTTGATTTCAGTAAAGTTAATTAAAATTCTTGAGGTTAATGAGATTAATTAAATAAAAGGAAAGAAATCTAGTATTCATTTGTCTCGAATCTGTTGATATGCTCTAACTTTCTCTAATTAAACATATTGTTTATAGAGCTATATAGTGTCTAAGGTAGTTGTTTGCTCCCTCTGCTTATGAGATGGTGTAAGGGGAAATGGAACCAAAGGGGGTAAGTAAATACTTAAGTGAAGTATGTGAAGGTAAAATGGTTTTAATGGTGGAAAGGTTTTGCCAAAACCAGAGATTTCTGTACTGGAGAGTGCAGGAAGTGTCTCTTAGTGTGGTGTTGTAGCTTCAGTGCTGCAGAATTCCTTGTGTAATTATAGGATGGTTTGGGTTGGAAGGGACCTTAAGGATCATCTAGTTCCAACCACCAATGGAAGTGGTTGGATCAAAAAGGGCTGCAGAATCCTTAAAAGAACTTAGTGAAACTATTTCTTTTGCTGCTGCATTGTATAATGTTCTTATGGTGATAGAAACCTTAGACTTTAAGAAGTTTTTAGGAAGATAGTTCTAAGTGAAGGAATAAGATCTACGTGTTTCAGAATTAAGTATTACCCCATTTCTACCCAGGAGAGTCTGGAGCAGTGCTGGGTGGTGGGCAGCCCTTCTCACCACAGGCACCAGATGGGACTGGGTTGTATTTTGTGTTTGAATTGGTGGAAACTGGCCAGAAGTATTGTTTGGTTTAGAACTGCTAGAGTGAAAATCTGTCATTAATGTGGCTTCAGAAATGGGATACAATACGTAAATAAATAACTTCCCTGTATTGGCACACTATATTTTTTTTATTGTGCATTTTTGCTGCTTTTGTTAAAGAAATTACACCTCGAAGTATCTTAGAACTATCTCAGTAGCAGAATCATGACTTCCGGATTTATTTTGTTTCCTAGTAGGGATTAGTGGCATGTTCCTCTTTCAAATGGGACCATTTTGGGCTGCATGCATTGTTAAGTGTTTTTCAGTGATCTTTTTACTAGAAATTAATAAAAAATAGTGTAATTCCCTTGCTGTTCCTGTTCTTGTTCAAATACCTGTGGGTACTTGATATGCAAGATCTGCCTGATCCCAGAAAATTGTCCTTTTTCCGCTCTTC
>NW_008673407.1:104645-106578 GCF_000695815.1 Acanthisitta chloris
CTGACACTTTGATTGGAATATGTATGACATGTTTTTCATTTAGGAGTTAAAAGTGAAGGAAGTAAATCACAGAGCTCTTCTTACTATACTGTGTTGTACAACTTCTAAAGTAGCGATCAAGTCCTCAATCAAAAAATCACTTTAAGCTACTTTTGTGTTTCCTAGGGATTGAAAATGGAGAAACATCACATCAGTCCTTATAGACAGTTGCAAGTGGTTGGAAGGCTGTTGCACATGGTGCTAAAACAGGACTGTATAAACATAACTGCTCACTTTCTTTGGTAATAAATGCATCTATTTTGTTCCAGTGAGCTTTGTATTTTTGGTGTCATAGACAGAGCTACATTTAGCCTGCAGTCATCAAGCTGAGCTCCACAATGGTTATTGTTGTCCTTGAAATGTCCTAAATTCCGTTGGGTTCCATGAGTGCGAAGGAGGAAAAAAATGAGTCTTGCTCTGATCACAAGTGGTGTCTTTGGTATGACCCTATGCTCACAGCCCTGTGAGAATCTTAGGAATAAAAATCTTTCTCCATAGTTGTAATTTTGTATTATATTCCATCTTTGTGTTTGGATCAATAGATGTCCAGAGTCCATCCGACCGGAGGTCGTGCGGCCGTGTCTCCTCCCCTGCAAGAAAGACTGTGTTGTTACACCTTTCAGTGAGTGGACTCGCTGCCCAACAGCATGTCAGCCTGGTAAGAAGTCAGAATTTGGGGGAAAATTAGAGAATTGGCCTAGAAACATGTGGTAGTTGTAGTTCACAACAATCATACAAATTTTACGGCATTCATCTCTGCGAGTTCTGGAGTTGAGGACTTTGTAGCTTGACTTTGAGTTGACACTGATGTTCTCGGTCAGGTGGGATTCCTGTGAGCAGGTTTGGAGACGTAAATAGTCTCTGCCTGGAATAAATTCCATCTGGGTTTCTGCCTTCAAGGTCAGAACTCCAAGGTCTCAGTGTTGTATGGCTACACCTGGAATTGCTACATTATATGAAATATATTTCTCTTGACCAGCCTAGATGTGCATAGAGGGGTGTGCAAATATCTTCTGTGCTCTGTGGTTTCTCAAGGACCATACATGTCTTTGATCTAGTTGGTTAGCTCTGGGAAACAAAGTGTTCAGCTAAGTTTCTTTATAATGATCTAATGTTGGGTTTTGTGAAAAATTTGTGTGTTTCATTAATTGTTCAGATGAAAGTCTTCTCAGTTATCAGAATATTTCATTATTGTTGGTAGTTTCCTTGCCCTTCAAAGATTCTCTGTGGATGCTGCTGTATAGTCCTTGTTAGATTTTAGAGGAAAATTAGTTGCTTTCTAAAACAGTGAATCCTGTTTTAATTAGCAATTTATTTTTAGACTTTAAATGAGCTGCCTATGAAGAAGTAGAATAAATTACCTGGTAAATTACTTTGTTTATTAAATAATAGTCTACAATTAAAATGAGAAGAAATTAATTATTTAACCTCCTTGGCAGTGTTATCATTTTAATATAATTCTAAATTAAAACTTCTTAGATGGGGGAGTTTGCTTTTTGCTAAATCTGTTATTGATATGACTGCATCGCAAGGCTTTTTTTTCTTTCTTATTTTTAATTTGCATTGCACAATTAAAACCTGAGCACAATAATGAAATTTCAAAGCCACTATGCATACGTGAATTGTTAGGGGGGTTGTTGGTTTTTTTTTCTTATAGAAAAGTTGTATTTAATGAAAGTAATATACAGATGGTGAATTACTAAGCAGATCAAGCAGGAATAGGTATTGCCTGGCAGATTTAAAATTAATTGTGTACCAACAGAAGATCAGAACTTAGACAAACATCCAGTCACTAAATCAGCTTTACACAGAACTTTACCAGCTAAGCTGTTTGTAGTTTATCTGGGAAAATACATCCAATTTTACTATCTAACAATAAAAAAAAGCTGACATT
>NW_008673407.1:106607-138990 GCF_000695815.1 Acanthisitta chloris
TCTGGCAAAAGATTATCTCCTACCTCAGAAGTGTAGACAGCAGTGAACTTAGGGCAGTAACAGATGGACGGACAACATAATTCACAAAAGAAGTGCCATTGAATCCAGGCACCTGTTGGGGAGGCAGGAACAGGGAGGTTGTTGCAAGTTATTGATTCTCTGCCATTTCAGATACTTAAGGGTGACAACTGCCTACTGCAGTCTTCTGTAATGTATCTGGTTTAATGGCTCTTTGAGGATGGATTGAAACGGGAATCAAAGAATCAATAGATTTCAGAATATGAAAGGGTCTGAATGAGCAGCATGTAGAGTTTCCTCTGTCACCTGCTTGCCTGGTGGTGAAGGTGGCCTGGAGAGCTAACTGCTTTCAGCATGGATGAGTTGCTCTCTGGTCTGTCAGCGTAGATTTAAAACAGGGAGATTAAAAAAAAAGGCAAACAACTAACAATAAATAACATTTTTCATCTTCCTCCTGAAAATAGATGGTACCTGTAAGTAGCTCTTCTCTTCTGGGCATTGGATGTCCAGGAGGAAGGTTAGAAATTTCACAGTTGCTTGATTCTCTAAATAAGTTTACATGAAATGTTAGGTAGTAAGTGTTCTGTTTATTTCCCCATGCCTTAAATCAGATTTGAAACGAGATGGGATAAAATGCATGGTGTGCCATGATAAGAAGTTCCAATGACCTTTACCTTGTATCCATGATCTGCCACTTCCAGGCCTCATAAACAAAACAACCAGAAGTGGTCACAGTTAAAGACCCCTTCAAAAAGCTCTTATCTATACAAAAGTACTGGACACTGCTCTGATATTGGTGATTAAAATCTCAGAAAATCTGTCCTTGTTATTTGTGTGTGCAGAGTCCTGTGCTGACCACACTTTGCCTTTCCATCTGGTCAGGAGCAGAGTGTGGAGCAGTTTCCTGTAAAAGCTGGAGCAGATATAGAACATGTTACAGGAATGAACAAGGATTTTATCCCTCACCTGAGGATGGTAGTGCATCTCTTTGAGCCCTGAGCAGGGTACTGGGGAAGCCATGGGGGTGAAACACAGAGGAAGGAAAGATGCAAGATCCCCCTGAGCAGGCTCACATGGGGGTGGAACACAGAGGAAGGAAAGATGCAAGATCCAGGGAGGAATGAGAAGAGTGGATTGGTAGAAGGAGTTGTCATTCTGTGTAAGGAAGGAGAATTGAGGCTGATGGTATAGGGAGGTGGAGTGGAGGCAGAGGTGAGGCACCCCTGAAATTCTCAAACATGATTACCTGAGTTAGCATTATCTGAGTTGCAAAGTCAGGGACATAGATGTCAAGATGGTCCTTAGATCTTGAGGTCTGACTTTTTTCAGGAGGACAAACAGTTACAGCCATGCTTAAAGTCAGCTGAAGTTTGGCTTTCAGAGGACAGTCCTACACAATGCTAATACTCTGGAAAAAAATCAGACTACTGCAATTTTAAATGAAATATAAAAATTATGTTCATTAACATTTGTAAGGAATGCTGTAGAAAAGCCAGTGAGGAAATTCAATTTTGAAAATGGGGTTTGAGTAACGTGCAATAAATGTTGAGGATAATTTAGTTTCTTGAGGTGGAGAAAATTACTGTGGGAAGCTCATTTAGATTTGGTACTGATTAATAGGAAGGAAATGGCTAAGATTCTAATGGTGGTAGATAATTTGAATGAAAATGATCACAAAGTGATAGAGTTCACGATTCTTAGAAGGGAAGGATGGCAATATCAGCAAGACATTAAAAGAAAGAGAAGACAGACTTCAACAAAGTGCAAGAACTGGTAGCTACACCTCTTGGAAACATGTTCTGTGCGGATTCCAGGACAGAAGACCTGGAAGCTGCCCAGAAAGCTTGTACAAAGGGCTGGAGCCCTACTGGGCTGTAATTTCTATCCTGAAACTATGCTAATAGCAAGCCAGTAGCACAGTGGGAGCAAGGCATATGTAGGTCTGTATATGACTTGCAAATTCAGGCTTCAAACCATGAAGAGAAAACATCACATACAGCCAGAGAGGCCTTGTTTTATCTATCATCAGAGCTGCTCAGGATCCTGTTACCTTTTGGACTGTCAAATTGTTTCACAAAGATTAGGAACAAGAAAACGAAAATGCAAAGTAAGATAGGGGATATTAAATAACAAGAATTACATAAATGGATGAAAAAAGTAAGGGGAATCTGAATGAAATATATGTTCAGTACTTTCTGAGAGATGAGGGAAACACAACATGGGGAATGGGCATTTGCTGATGTTGTTTCCTGCTGTTTGCTGCAGTCAAAAGAAGAATGGACTAAAGAATAAGTGTATTTATTGAGTAGATGTTCCTATGTCAGTGGGGCTGTCTGAATAAGAAGGAAGTAATAGAATAATGCTAGAGCATCTAGTGACTGTCTTCTGGGTAGAAATTGTTAAGTCTTAAAGAACTAGCTAAAACTCAGTAATACCAAGACAAACTAAACCAACACCCACACTCTACCCCCTAAAAAAGAAAGGTCAAGAAAACTGTGGATTACTCATCCTAACTTCATTATATAGAAAGCCACAAGAATCTTATTACTCAAGATATAAACATTTCAATAATCAGGTTCTAATAAAGTGGCCAGTAGGGATTTATTGAGAACAAATTGTGCCCAATAAATTTAATCTCCTTTTTTTGACAGTGTAGCTGCTCTAATTAAGGGAAGTGGTAGATTTTTGACACATTAAACTTTTATCAGGAAGCTGAGGAACGGTGACTTGAATTAAATCACTGTTAAATGGGTATTCAGCTGCTGGAAAAAATCTCACAGTGGAGATCACTGTGAAAATAGTCTGTCTCCTTTACTGTCCCTCACCACATATTGATACACATTGATAAAATCCTGAACTTTCTCTCCAGACTGAAGGGTCCCAACTTTACTGATCTCTTCTGATGTGTCAGATGCTCCAGTGCTTAAACAGTCTTGTGGCCATTCACTGGACTCATTCCAGTGTGCCCATATCCTTCTGGGGAGCCCAGAACTGGGTACAACACCCGATTGTCTCACCAGGGCTGAGTTAAAGGATCACCTCCCTCAACTTGTGGGTGATCCTAATGCAGCCCAGGATGCTTTGGCACTTCCTTGCTGCAAGGGCACATTGTTGTCTCATGGTCATCTTGTCCATCAAGACACCCATGTCGTCCTCTTCAAAGCTGTTTCCAGTCAGTTGGCTGAGATTGGATCTGTACTTGTACTTTGTGTTCATGATGTGGCTTTTCCCAAGGTTTCCTTCTACTGTAATGCATTGCAATTTTGCTCCTGCAGCTTTGCCCTTACCCTGAGCTGGAATATGGAGCTCATATTGGGCTAATTGTCACACTGCTTTCCTCTTTTGGACAAACTTGTGAAGTCCACTCTTTAAAGGTGTTCACCTGGGGTGGAATCCTTTTTGAAATTCTGTGGAGATCCTTCTTTAGTTTCATAGTACCTGTTTTTGAAGTGTGAAGTGTGAGTACCCAAGGAAGTGCCAATGCCATACACAGCAGTTAAACCAGCTCTCAGTTTGTGCTTACCACTTACACAGCCAAGGATTGTGCTTGTTTTAGCTGTAGAGATATATTGATAAATCTTGTCCCTGTGTTTCCTGCTTCATTCTGTACTGTGGATTTTGCAAACTGTGTTTCCAGATGGATTGATCTTGCATCAACTCAGGTTAAGTAGAGAGTTAGCCTCTGTCGGTTGCAATGGTTTTCCTATCAGGAAGTTATCATCTGTAATTTCTAGAGCCATAAAGATGGGTTACTGGTAGCAGCCTCAGACCACCAGAATGTGTTTTCAGAAACAAAACCTTCCATTATGACAGTTTATTTCTTTGCTTTTTATTCTTTTCTCTGGTTAAGGTGTTTATTTTCTTATTTACTTACTTTCTTTGGTTTGATGTTCTGTTAAATAGGCATTTTTTGATGCATCTCCTAGGCTGTTGATTTATCAACCTTCCACGTGCTGTTCTGCTAAACTACTGGTAATTTTAAAGACAGTAATGGTAGCTTTTGATCCAAGGTACCATTTCTTCCCCTCGTGGATAGAACCAGAGTGCTCATAATTTCAAATATAAATGAAACACAAAGTATGTTTATAACCAAGACAGCTAGATCAATAACTCAGGGTGACAACTGTGTCTTGAAGGCAACTTTTTTCTTTGTTTTACAGGCAATGCCACTGCAGTTAAGCAGTCTCGGTACAGGATTATCATTCAGGATTCTGCCAATGGGGGACAGGCATGCCCAGACACCTTGTATGAGGAAAGAGAGTGTGAAGATATTCCCATCTGTCCAGTGTATAGGTAAAAAGTGTTAGCTTGGAATCAGTCTCCAGTGGGTGTGCACTTCTCCAGGAGTGACTCTTATGTGACTGTCCTGCACAATTTTTACCAGGAAATAACATAACGGTGGAAAATGCAGAGTTAAAACAAATAATGTGCCTCGCAAAAGGTGTAAAAGTGGAGTTCTAACTGGAGATTTCAGTAGCTTTGGTATCATCAGAGCAAGCACCAATAGACACAGCTCCTAGAAATGGTAACCTCAGGGTCTGATGTGTTTATGGAAGCTGTTACTGGGAACTCTCCCCTCAATGTATCCAACAATCAATGTAAGCTATTTTGGGACCACAAGCCCTCAACTGCCTCAATCATAATTGTATGCTTATTGCAGAAACTCTTGTCTTTTCCCCTGATGCTCTCGCTCCAGTGAGTAATACACACTTAAAAAATTCTGATTCGACAAATAGTACAATAGGGCAATTACTCACCACTCTTCATTAAAATTCTGTGACCCATCTGTTATGCAATATGAATAAATAGAAAAGCTTTATATCTTTGCATATAAATCTCCAGCCTGCACATCCTGTAGGAGATGGTCTCAGAGCAGAGCAGGGAGCTGAAGGTGATTCCAAGCAGGAGACACACTGCTCTGCTCTGCCTGGCTCCAAACCTGCTGTGCCATGGAAAGCTGCTTTCTGGTGCTCTTGGCTGGCACATCTACAAGCATAGAAAGCAGACTGGGAACAGCATCAGTTGTATGAGACCAGTCTTGCAGGAGGAGAGCCTGATTTCAAAGCTCACTGAAGATGTTTCCTGTGTCTTATATGTAACTTTGAACCATGCCCTGCAAAAATGAGAAAGGGGAAAATTGTTGCAGGATGATGTGGCTTTCTAGAAGATGAATCTGTCATCCGAATTTCAGTTCACAATGCTTATTTCAGGAGAAATTACAGCTTTTTGACTCTGTTTTTCCTCAAGTCCCCTCAGCATATCAATTTGTGACAGAAGTGTTAACTGTGTTCCAGTTTTAACCACTTAATTGTTCACTTTTTCCTGTTGCAGGTGGAAGACTCACCGCTGGAGCCCCTGTGTGCTGGTGCCAGACTCGGTGAGACAGGGTGTGCTAGGACAGAATGAGGCATGTGGACATGGTTTGCAGTCAAGGGGTAAGCTTCCTCCATCCACTTTCTGAGTATTTAAGGTGTTGGAGTGTGACATTTAAGTAGGGTATCTGCTCTTTTACAGTAGCTGGTTTGGAAACTAAGTGACTGAAGCACTTAAGATGTTTTGGGAAATGAACCCATTGTATAATTTTGCTACTGTGCTGGATACTAAAGTACCACTAAGATGATTGTTTGGGTTATAGGAGGGGATTTATGCTTTGTATTCAAGTAGTCACAGTAACCTGCTCTTCTGCCTAAAGCTGAAGCATGTGGGCTTGAACAGAATTATCTGTAGGCCTCTATGAAGTAATCCATTCTTGGTGCTAAAAATGGAAAGCATAATTTCCTCATGATTTTAAATTTTACTAATGATTTGCCTGAAGACTGATTTTAATTAAGACTGTTGGAGAGGTTCAGCATGGGTAAAGGCTTTGGGCTCCTGCCCTTGGCGTAATTAAGCACTTAGAAATTACAGTGATCCCATTGTCTGAACAGAAGTGGTGAGAAGAATGTCACTGTATTCAGAGTGTGTGATCAGAGTCTGTAGTGATGCCTGCAGATGGCTGGAGATGTGGCTTTTATCAGTCTCCTGGGAAATCTAATGAAACCTTTAACAAAAGGTTATTTTTATTGAAAAAAAAATTGCTATACAGGTATGCTAACTGAGGAAACTTGACATAATAATTTACTCCTTCACAAGGGTAGAAACTATTCTTTAAAGGTGAAGTGAATTTCTTATATAATCTAGAAACAAAGGAAAAGAAAGAAAAGCCCTGACAGTATGTGGGATGTATCTGAAAGAAGAGATGTGTTTTAAACTAAAACTCAAAGGAGTAAATACCTTTAACTAGGTTTTGACCACAAACCTTTCCACAAGGATTTGAAATTTGTAAATTATATTGCTCAATCTCTGTGTGAAGGGATGGTAATTTTTATGCTCCAGTAGGTACACAAACTTTATATTACTCTTACTCTGACAGAATTAGAACTATAATAGAAGAGTATCACACTTATTTTTCCTCTGTGGAGAGTCCTCCAATAATTACATAGACTATGTGCTGTTCTGGAGTAATCATGAAAAACATACCTCATACCTTGGTGGGTTTCAGCAAAAATTGTTTCAGTGCTGCATTCACTTTTTGTAATTAACTGTGGCTTTTGTAACTTTTTTTGTCATAGAAGTGGTTTTTGGAGGTATTTTTGGAATAATATATGAGGTGAGGCTGGAGATTTGGTCTTGGAGAAGTGTCTTGTGTGGAGTTCACAGGGAAGATGGAGCTACACTTCCCAGAGGTGCCCAGTGAAATAAAAGAAGATAACAGTCATAGGCTGGAGTGAGAGAAACTCTCAGGTTGCCTGGAGAGACTGTAGATTCCTTGAAGATACTAAAAACTCAACCAAATAGGGTCTTGAGCAGCCTTTTCTAACTTTGAGGTTTATCCTGCTTAGCACACGCATTGGATCTTCAGATGTCCCTTCCATTCTAAATTACCTGTGAGTCTGTGGGGCTTTTTTTAGGGTGATCTGTGCCATCAGTGGAAGAGCTGCAGGTGTTGGTGTTAGATGCTTTCCTGCAATATTCAGGCATCCTGTAAATGAGCTTGTACTTGGGGTATCCCCACCACTACTCCATGCAGTTAATTGGCTTACATAATGTATCAGCGTCTTTAGCCAGTGAGTACTTCTTCTCCAAAGAGTATTCATATGAATTTGCCTAATTTCTTTTCTTACCATGTGACAGCAATTACCCTTTTACCACTGAAGATAAGCAGTCTCCCTGTTCCTTGTAGCATCCATTTTTAGATAGTTTTTATTCTGGCCATTCCCTGACTGTCATGTAAAAAAGAGGATTTTGGTTTTCAGTGACTGTCATATCTAGCCAATTATACAAGGACATTGAATTCATATCAATTATTTCTAAAGGAAAACTGTGTGTGTTTATGTGTACCTATTTAGAACAATGGCTGTGCTGAGGGAAAATTAAGTCTGAAATGACTTTCAAGCTCCATTCTTTCTCTAGGCTAGATTCTGAGATAGATACTTACAGATCTTGTTCCATGAGTGTTTTCACTGAAATTGCACATAAACCTACTGCGTAATATGCAGAAGATATCAGAATTTGTCTGTGAATAATAAGCAGAGTAGCCAAAGAGATGACAGCTGTCTGAAGCTGCAGTTTTTGTGGTTTTATCTTGGAAGGGTATTACACTAATTACAATAGCCTTTCATTTTTTATATCAGCTTCAGTGGACTAACTTATTCAGAAAACAGTCATACAGGAAAGAGAAAAGAAGCCTTCAGAACTAATACAGTTTTTATTTAAACTTCATGGAGGCATAATTTGCAAAAAGCTCCTGAGATAAGGCACTCAAGTAAAACAGGGTGGGGATGTTACTGTGGCTTGGGAGTTACTCAGGCAACATTTCTAACAGTAAATTAAGAGCTTTGCAAACTTTTCTATTGATGGATAGCTGTTGTTTTCCTCAACAAGGGACTAATTTACTAGAAGGTGTATAGACTGTGAGAAAAGGTCCTGCACGTGGTTGAGGGTGATCCCAGGCACAAGTACAAGTTGGGTGGAGATTGAATCAAGATGAGCCCTGTGGAGAAGGACTTGGGTGTGTTGGTTGATGAGAAACTCAATGTGCTCCAGCAATGTGTGCTTGCAGCCCAGAAAGCCAACCTGGCCTGCATCAAAAGCAGCATGGCCAGCAGGTCAAGGAGGTGATTCTCCACCTCCACTCTGGTGAGACCCCACCTGGAGTACCATGTTCATTTGTGAGGTCCTCAGCATAAGGATGTGGACCTGTTGGAGTGGTCCAGAGGAAGCCACAGAGCTTCTCAGAAGGCTCAAGCACTGCTATGGATGCAGACTGAGACAGCTAGGGTTGAGAAGGCTCTGTGGAGACCTTAAAGCACCTTCTAGTACCTTAAGACCCTAAAAAAGAGCTGGGGAGGAACTTTTGACACAGGCATGGAGGGATAGAGCAAGAGGGAATGGCTATAAACTGATAGATGGCAGGGTTAGATTACTTATTTGGAAGAAATTCTTTGCTGTGAGGCACCAGCACAGGTTTCCTAGAGAAGTTGTGGATGCCCCATCCCTGAAAAGACTTCAAGGCCAGGTTGGATGGGGCTTTGAGGAACCTGATCTAGTGGAAGGCGTCTCTGCGCATGGCTAAGGGATTAGAACATGATGAGCTTTAAGGTTCCTTCCAACCCAAACCATTCTATGATTTCATGACAATTGGTTCTGTTTCAGGTGCCCTTCAATGACTTTTTTGTTCTCATGTGTTTGTGATGTAGGATCCTTCAGAAGTTACCTCTCCTTTCAGTGCTGGCATGAGCAGCTGCCTTAGACATATGCATTTTTTGGGGGGAAAAATGTGTTGCTTATTGCAAGGGATTGTTAAGGTTTAATTAGTGGATGGAAAGCCTGTTTTAAGCAAGTATCTTTGAAGGCTGCTTCAAATGCCATTGATAAAGTAAATAGACAGGTATTAAGGACTAGACTGGTCTAATGAGACTCTGCTTTAAAAACTAGTCTTGGAAATACACTGACAATGTGTTTATTAAAAAAAGTAGTTACTTTCCAAAAGCAAGGAGAAGCTGAAGCAATGGAACATGTCATGTCTTATTTCTCTTTCCACTTTGCTTTGATTCATTTGGGAGATTTGACCATATCTCCTCCTGTTAATGAGACAGTAAGTCCATCTCAGAGCTGTAGCTCCCCATCTCAAGAATCCAGAAATGCTGTGACACAGAGCAGTAGATATATTATTATTAGAGATAGTTTATGGGTTTATGTACAGGAAAACAACAGACCCACCAATGCAGTAATAACAAGCTACTCCTCTGCTTTGGAGAAGGGCTCACTGGAGGTCACAGGGTGGATTGTTCCTGGAGAGCTTCATTGGGCATCTCAGTAGCAGATTTCTTTCGGTGTGCTTTACCGTCAGACCGTGTATGATGTATTTCTTTCCTCCTTTAACTGGGTTGTAAATTTGCACCACGTGGACTTTGCAAAGATGGCTGGTGTTAAATATAACCCGTTTCTGTTGAAAAGTTCATGTATGGATTGACAAAGGAAAAAGAATTCAGGCAGCACTGGACTCAAGCAATTTAAGATTCCTGTCTCCATTGCAGGTTTGTGGCTCTTGCTCTGGAGCTTTCTGATAGACACAGGGATACTGCAGACAAGACTAGTTTTAGGCTGAGATTCAGACCAGGAGCTTATCATCATGAGAAAATAATGGTAACAGTCTGCTCTGTAAGTTTTCTGAGTGTGTCCAAGTGCAGTGATAGTTCCAGTAAAATCTTATATAAAATATAGTCAGTACTGTGATTACAAGCATAATAGTGACTAAGTTAATGTGCCCATATTAAGCAAGATGAAAGGATGAGTTTAGATATGGCCTACAAAATATTTCCAACAGGCATCCTTTAGCAGTATTATCTTGTGTATTATCAGTCAGTAACACAGTAATGGCCATATACATTGCTGTTGTTTCTCCTGCAATTATTTTATGGTAACCTATTTATAATGAGATGTGCCATCAAAAAAGCATCAGTGTTACCATTTCCTTTTTTTGCTCGCAAGATAGTCACCCAGCAGTTCCTATTCTCTGTTTTGTAGGTAGTTAATATAGCTGCTGATTATCTAAATTAACAGATGTATTTGCTGTAATTTGAGTTGCAGAATGCTTTTTGCACAGAAATACCAATTTCAGGAGGTACATATTAGAATCCTGTGATAATTTACAGGCTAAAGGCAATGTGGTAACCTAGAGTTTACAAGGAATACATTTATGATAGTAAACATGGTGAAGACTTGACTGCTTCAGTTGGCTGGTGTTATTTTCTGATCGGTGCCCTGCGGTGCAGTCTTGTGTATAAATCTGTCCAGCTGATAGCAGCTTTCCTGTCATCAGCAGCTCCTGGTAGGACAATGGCACCTTGAGCCTTATTTTGAGTGATGCTGGGGGTTCATTAGGTTTGTCAGTGTTTTTTCTGATGGTACTAGTCTTGGGTGAACAGGTGGTTGCAGAGACACAAACAGAGCACAGCAAGCTTAACTTGAGTGGTCCCTGCCAGAGTCATGGTCTGGAAGACACCTGCCTATCTGCTGGTGGCACTGGGAGCAAATGGTTGATGGGGAAAAATAATTACCAGGGTAAGGACAGGAGCTGAGTCTTGTTTGTGGTATGTTTGAAAAGAAAGTTTGCGAAATAAAGTTTCTCTAGGGTGGGATTGAGGTTTAGTGGGGAGGTTGCCTCTCCAGGATGAAGAACCTCGGTCTGTTTGTCATCCATGTCTGCCCAGGGCTTCACCAGTGCTTTGTGTGGATGTAGTCACTCTACATGGTAATGCAATTCATAAAGGATGTGTCATCTGTGTTATCCTCATGTCACTGATAATGCAAGTTTTAGCTTATAAACACATGGAGAGTACTGAGGTGGTAAGAAACTACCAAACCAGAATTGATTGTTATCATTGCTTGGTTTTGATAATCTGATTTTGTTCCTTGATGAGGCAGTGGGCTGAAGGTCAGGCAATAAGGTAAGTGAAAACCAGCACAGATAATTCCCTCTTGACTTCAGGAAGACATTGAGTTCAGTCCCACGTGCAACAAGAAAGACCTAGAGAAATGCAGGGTGAAATGGTTGTGCAACTTGTTGAAAAATACTCTTCCAACCTCTGTTATCAGTTACTTGCTGTCAGCCAGGAAGGCCATTTCAGATGGCTTCCCACAGGGCACATATACTCTGGACTGTCTTCAGTGCTTTCACTAACAGTGTGGATGATGAACTTGAGAGCACATCTGTAACACATCTGGGGAATTGAAAATTGTGAGTACTTTGAAAGGCAGACCAAAAATAATGTGTTGGATAAATCTGAGCATGCTCTGAAATCAGAAAAGTGAAATTTTTATTGAGGAAAAAAATGTGCAGCATTTGCAGTGTAGAAAGGTGAGCACTGCAGAGGAAAGCCTGGATTTAAGACTTATGGACTATGTGTGAGTGATGTTATACTGTTGTAAAAAAAACACCCATTATAAAATTGTGTATTGAGTAAATTTTCCTTCTCATCTCTAAGTTCCTGAAATTTGTACTTCTGTTTCCTAAACTGAATATATTTAACATATCTTCCCTTTTATTTTTGCTCCCTACAAACAATTAAAGTTAAATAAAACCGCCAAAACTTTCTCTTGAGTAATTCCAATTCCTAGTTTGCCGATAGATTCAGAATAGATTAGGAGCCTTTTTTCAAAATACCCAAATTTCATTAACAGAAAGAAATTAGGTGTTTAGTAGTCTACCTCTGGTGAATAGCAGTGAACAAATTAAAACCTCTTGAACTTAATGAAACTTTACCCTTGATTTTGCATTTAAAACTAATCTTCATTCCTGGTGAACTATGAATATCTGCACACAGGAGTCGGAGAGATTGATCCCTGTAGTATGGATGTTTGATTACACGTGTCTGGATTGTTTGTGCCTAATTTCTGCCAGTTTACCTGTAGGCTTTGATCTTTAAATTACTTCCCAAAGCCTGGGCTTAACTGTAGATTTGATAGTAGATTAACTTCTTGCAAAAATGTGTGACAGCGTTTCCCAAAGAGGAAAACAAGGAAAAATTAAGGAGGAGGACAAAAATGCTATGCTAATGTCATATATGCATTCTTAGCCTTCCCTGCATCAGTGGAATGAGGAAGATATCCTCTCACAGACAGATTTTTCTGTGGGATTAATTTCGGTTTTATAACATTAGAATTGGCCGAGGAGAGGGGAAGGGACAGATGAGGCTATGTGAGGTGTGATCGATCAATCTCTCTGAGCATTTCAGCTGCCTTTGATATTCCTACAGTTTAATTTATGAGAAATAAAAGCACCTGCTTGTTTAGAAATCATCCAGGGCCAATTTCTTAAAACCTGGTGCTGTAGCAGAGGTGTCTGTGTAAATATGTACATGGCTGGAGTCTGCAGCTGGGCACTGTGTTGGGGCATGGAAATTCATCCTCATATTGTATTACATCCCACTGATCTCCAGGTAATGTGTTCCCATGGACCAATTTTTCTTTCTTTGGGTGTTAGTTGATAGGACAAGGGGAAGAAAGATTGATACTGATTTTCCAGTGACAAGTTGTTCACAGAAGAGTGATGGTGGACTGCTCTCCTGTTTTTCATGGGGGATGTCAGCAGGCATCACAGGATGCTTAAAACACTGCTACTATATTTCAGCCTGGGTCTGCCCAGCTTCCACCTCAGGTATAGCTCCTGCAAGATGATTTCACAGGCGGTAGGAGAATCGGCGTGACATTACTTTACGGACGCTAACTAATAGCGAGAGAGACTCCAAGTCGTTTCTGTCACTGTAGCCTTATGCCAGCAACATAAAAATTGAGGAGACTCTTAGAGAATTTGTCCTGACAGCAATCTACTGTGCAGCATTTTATCCAAAGGCAACTCAATGATCTGTAGACTTTCTGTAAAATAAAGATGATGAAGACTGCATCAGATAAATTACATATATTTGATTTCCTTCAAAACCAGGACAGTATATTCCACCCTGTAGAAGGGAATAAGCAGGCTCTCTAGCTTAGCTGTGTACTGTTCTTATCTGATAAACCAAACAAATATCAGCATCTTAGTACCACACTCAGCCTTTGTTTTCTGGAGGGGTGGGGGAGAAAAAGCACCTTAATCAAGTAGAATAGTCTTTTGAAGCCAGAAGGCATGAACACTGAAAATATATGCTATGAACATGTACCAGTAGAGGGATTGGTGAAAGATCAAAATAATGAGAAGTAAAGCAGAGGGACATCAAAGCTTTATGGGCTATGTATTTCTGCCTTGATTAGGAGGAAAGAGGGAAGAAGGGGGGAAAGAAGGGTTTAGATCAATAGGAAGTGGCCCAGTCACCTCAAAGACAGCACCATCCAAATGTGTACAATTTACAGGAATTGCTGGAGCATCTCAATCATAAAAGTCCCACACGATCTGACAGTACTCACACCATATTTAACAGGTACAGAGAGAGAGTCGAGATCATCTTATCTGAAGGAAACTCCTTTTTAAATGTAAGGGTAGATAGATTTTCATTTTGTCTTTCATCCCTCTGATTAAGTTCAGCTCTCTTTGGTCCTCCCAAGATTTCTTTTATCTAGTGTGTAGTCTGTATGATCTAAGCAACTATCGTTGGCGAAAGTCATTTTTGGGGTCCTTTTTTAAATGATGGATTGTCATTAAACAGAGTATAGTAGATGAAAGAGGTCCAAGGAGAACCAAACTGTGCCGAGACTTACTCAGGAGGATGAAAGGCATAATGAGAGACATAATGAAGAGCAATCTCTCCCTCAAACTGGAGACAGGCCCTTCCAATTACGACTTGTTTTTACCACCAGCTTCCAATGATTTAAAATCTTAGTTATGAGCAGTTGATTCAGACTTTTCATACAAATCTTGAGAAATGTATGTTGTGTGAGCAGCAGGCCTGGGTGGTCACGCTTCGTGGTTTGTGCAGAGGATGTTATAGCCTATAACAGAAATCTCTTCTGTGGTCACAGATGAGTTGTAAGCAGATGTGATCACACAGCCTCCTGTGTTCCTTATCAGAAATGTGTGAGCCATTTCATCCTGAAACTCTGTTTCATTCACTTGGGGCCTGAAACCCGAGGGTTTCTGATCCTTAATATTTTATACGAGCTCATGTAACTGTCACTGTAACTAGCTATAAAAATAACTGATTTTTTTCCATGTTATTCCTTATCCTATGTCTGGCATACCTCAGTTCAATGGGCTAACCCTGCAGTGAGTAAACTGTTTTAGTGTCTTGATGATTTTCATTTTAATTGAATCATCCTTTGTTCTTGAGACATTTGTGTCCTGGTTGGTCTCCTTTTTCGTTTGCTGTTTTATATAATGCTATCACATCCCTCTTGTTCACCTCTCCATGTGCAGGCAAGCCCATTCAGTACTGATTTAGATCTACTTTTGCTTTTATAAAATTTTAATTTCCTCCTTGTCACAGTTGTGCTGTTTACAACTCCAAAGACAATTCATGCCAAAGCTGCTGTGGTTCATAGGGAAATTGTTAAAAATTCATCTGAGCTGAGCAGGATAAGATCCAGATTCTCTGGAAAATGGCCTTAAGGAGAACCTTTCTTCAAATAGACATTTAAAATGGGAAAACTTGAAGCATGACCAAAAATAAGCAAGTTTATTAAAAAGCTTTTATACTATTAGTTGTCAGGAAAATACTAGAGATGTTACTTTCTCAATCTTTACCCAAATAACCTCTTTCTTGTCCATAATGATATCAGTCAAGTGGGTTATCAGATTGTGAGACATTCCAGAGTCATTAATTAACTGGAAGGAGGAAGACTGTTCCTTTATTCTTACAGTATGGTAGTACCAAAGGGGTTTAGTTTGAGAAATGGACAGTGCTGGGTTGAAATACTGATCCTGCTTAAATCAATGAAATATTGAAGGCCTGCCTCAGTTGTTTGGACTTTCCCCCTCACCAGAAAACCCAAAACAACCACAACCAACCAACCAAGAAAAAAAAAAAACCCTGAAAAAGATGAAGAAAAAAAACCAAACAAGAAACAAACCCAACTGTTGGTGAAAGGAAAATGGAGATGTTGAAAGGAATACAGAGTTTGATTTATAGCACATATTGTTCATTGTCAAGCAGCTAAGGTTTGGTCTGCCTGGGGAATTTCCTTCAGAGGAGCTTGATAAAACTTGCAGTTGCTGTTTTCCCTTATTCTGCTTTAGTTAGAAAGCATTTCTCTCTGGATTATTGAGTCAGGTTTCTCTCAGTAATTAAGAACTAATACTGGACATAAATATTAACATCCTAAATGGCAGAGCTCATCAGTATGGTAAACTCTAAATCTTCAAGCACAAGATTTTTTTAAAATGTGACATGCCACAAAGGTGCAAAAGGAATCCTGATGTCGTGTTCGTTGACTCTGAATTTGTATGTTAATGTTACTGCAATCACTTTATGTCTGCAGTGGAGGTTTTAGACATGAGTTTTTCAATTTCAGAATAAATGAATAACCTTGACTCAAGCTGTCTTTCAAAATTCCCAGCATCTTTCTTTCAAACAGGTGCACCAAAGTGACAGTGGAGTAACTGGAAGTGACAGGGATGCTTATGAAGTGCTTGGCACTTGTGAGAATACAGCAGTGACTGTGAGCCAGTCAATATTACGTGTTCTATAGGTGTCCAGTGGTGCTCTTTTCTGTTGGCACTGTTTCTAAATATATTCAGAAACATTAAAAAAAACCCCGAGTGGTGTGTTTAGCACTTTGCAAACCAAGTCTGGTGATTGCAGTAGTAATACTTCCAAGCACTTTTCCTGTTGGGAGCACCCTTTCTCCTTTTTCCTTAACAGTATTGCCATTGCTTTTCTTCTGAAAACACTCAGGAGAAGATTCTGTCTTCTTTATTTATAATAAATCAAGTGAAACTTCGTCCAAAAAATTGGAATTCCCCCGGAATAAAATTACTGCGCAAGAAAAAGCCATCTCTATAGCTTGATGGCAATAGATAGTAATGAAAAAAATGTCACCTTCTAACAAAGATTTTTCTGAAGTCAATTTTTTTGCTGGCAGCCGCTGGTTTTGCCAGGTGTTTGCATCATTTATTAAAGGATTGCTGATATTGGCTTTGTGAAATAAGGAAAGTTTGGAATAATATATTCTGATATTTGACAGAGTTTTCCTGAAGTAGGTTATTTTGTAATGTCAAATTTGGATCTTGGATGTGAAGCCTTGTAGTAAATGTTACTTTTTACCACTGTTCTGATAAATTCTGGTCAGTGCTGTTGTTTCTTTTTGACAGTTCACTGAAGTTTCAGCCCTGCAATCATATATTTGTTTTCTGTGATGTGCCCCAAGGTGTTTGAAGCTCCTTTGAGTCATCTCTTCTACTGTCTTTTGGATATTAACTTTCTGTGTCTCCATTTTTATCCTGATCTTTGTATAGGCAAAGGAACTGCCTGAGCTAGAGGTAGGCAGCAGTGCAAGGGAATCTAACTGACCTATTAAAATGTAATAGGCTTGTCGAAGGCCATCTACTTCAGCATCCCTTTAATTCAGGGTGAAGGAGATCAGCACATCCTCAGGGGATGGATGACGTGCCAGGGCAGCAATCCCAGCCAGTGCTGTGTGATTGGAATACATGGGCTTCCACAGTCACTGCCCCTGCTGACCATGAGCCTTTGCTGCCAGCTTGTTTTATGCCTTGTGCTCTGGGAGGGCATCTTAATAATAGGTCCTTATTAATGATATTGGAGAAAATCAAGCAGAAATTGGTCTGCAGAACTGAGCAGCTAAGTGCAGACACAAACTCTTCAGAGAGTTTGGGGGATTCAGCTCTTCTGCTGCATTTTAACCCCCAGATCATAGAATCATAGAATTTTAGGGGTTGAAATGGACCTTATAGATCAACCAGTCTCATCCCCCTGCCATGGGCAGGGATACCTCCTCACTAGATCAGGTTTCTTAAGGCTTCATCCAGCCTGGCCTTGAACGCTGCCAGGGTTGGGGTATGCACTCCTGTTCCAGTGTTTCCCGTCTTTCAATTTGTACCCATTGCCCCTTGTCCTGTCACTGCAGTTCCTAACACAGAGTCCCTCTCTGGCTCCTTGTAGCCTCTTCAGGTATTAAAAAGTTGCTATGAGGTCTTCATGCAGTCTTCTCCTCTCCAGGCTGAACAGCCCCAGCTTCCTCAACCTGTCTTCATAGGGGAGATGCTCCAGTCCTCTTACCAACTTCATGGTTCTCCTCTGGACTTGCTCCAAGAGTTCCATGTCCTTCTTATGTTGAGGGTACCAGAACTGTGTGCAGTATTCCATGAGAGCAGAGTAGAGGGGGAGAATCACCTCCCTTGACCTACTGCCACACTCCTTTTGATGCAGCCCAGGATTCAATTGGCTTTCTGGGCTGTGAGCAAACACTGCTGGCTCATGGTGAACTTCTCATCTACCATCACCCCCAAGTCTTTCTCCTCGTTGCTGCTTTCAATTACTTCCTCACTTAACCTCCAGGTGTGCCTGGGATTGCCATGGTCTGGTGATGACAGTGGGGTTGGACTCAATGATCTTTGAGGTCTCTTCCAACCTGGTGGGGTTCTATGACTCTATGAACATATGATGTAGTCATTGTTCAGGGTGCAGTGGGGAATCTGTGGGGCAAATCATAACCACCCTGTTTGTGAGAATTTGCTTTGACAGGCAGGTGCTTTTTCCATACCTCCTTGAAATGTTTGGTTAGTGGAGCACATAAAACTTACTGCCTGTGAGATGGATGAGTTTTGTGCAGGCTACATTGCTGATGTAGTTGAATGTGAGCAAACCTCCAAACAAACAGGGACAAATTCGTGCTTTAAAAAATAAATAGATATCTTCAATGCCTAGTTTCATGGAGTATAAATTTTCATGTAATCTAAGCACATCTGCTCATAATAATTAACTTCTGTGGTATATGAAAAGAAAAGCTACATCAGCTTTATGGCATGGTGAGATGGATTGCTTTCTCTCTGTTCATCATAATGATTAATTGTAGCATTTATAGGAAGATGGCTGCCTTTTATTCATTTTTGTTTTTAGAGCTTGTATCTTGCCCTTTTTTAAGCTTATTTAAATGTTAATACTCTGCAAATCCAATATGAAAGCATAAACTTTCCAATTTTAAGTGCTTTGATGAGAAACAGGGCAAAATGTTTCTGCTCAAATTGTCTTATCTGAAGCCTTTCAAAGGTGCCTGTCTTTCTCAGTGAGATGAATTTCACAGGTAAATGTAAATACTGAAAGTAACAATGAAAGAAATTTAGAAGGATTATGGAATTTCATTTGACCCTAATTGCTGGTGTTTCCAAGGGGCAAACTTAATAATAATGAAACATATTAGCAATTTGCAGTTGGTTCTGTGGTTTTGCAAGTACTACATTTTTACTGTGAGTGAAATAATCATCTGATATGTTTCCAGAAGTTAAATACACTTAATTCTTGGGCTTGAGTTAATTTGAGTATGTGCTTTGTGGTATGTAAATGTATGGGTTTGCAGTGGAGGGTGTGATGGGTATGTGGGTTGATGAGGGGAGCCCAGTGATCCTGCTGCATTTTCTCCCAGTGCAGTAATCATCATCCTCTATTAATTGCAAGCAAGTTAATATGTGTTGTATAGATGGAGTTCAGCCACAGGTTATTATTGGTGTTGAGTTTGCACAGTCATAATAGTGGAAGCAAAAGAAATGATGTGTGGAGAGCATTTATAGAGCAAAAATCTGAAATTTGGGTAAAGTTGCAGGAGGAGTGTAGAGAATTCAACTTAATATTTAAGAATCTTTCTGGGTTCCTCAAATCATATTGATTAAATGATAAACAAAGTACTTTCTTGAGTGCACACAGTTACTGGCATAAACTCCCTGACTGAATTATGCTGCAAACAGAACACTGTAAGGGAAAATGTCTTTACCAGTTACAGTTATATCTTTTTTTTTTAAGGGTTTCTTATTAAAAATTTCATCCCAGGGTTTTCTCAGAAGATAAACTAGACTCAACAAAGAAGTTAATGCAAAAATAAGCTATTGCAGTGGCATCAATGAACAGACACAATAAGCAAATAAGCAATTTGCAGATAGAAAGTCAACATCCCATGAAATGTTTATAAAGGTAATATTTAAGATCTCATAAAATCAAATTGTACTCAGATACAATAACAAAAGTAAGTAATAAAACAGTGGCGAATCAGTCTCAGGGATTATCATGAAGCAGAAGGCTCTATTCCATTTCTGAGGTTTTATTTGGTGCTAAGCACACTCTATGTTTTTACAGCAAACCCAATCTTTGCTTACCCAGTGACTCATGGGCAGAGCACACGGATCCGAATCAAACTGCTGAAGGCATGTGCTTTTTGATGCAACATAATTTAATTATTAAGAAGGTCTTCTTGAATTCACAGTGCTGAACATTTTTAGGATTTCTGTCCTCAAGGAAACAAGCTATTCTAACATGAAGCTGCTGTGCTTTGTTTTCTTTCCCAGAGTCCGTCAATCTACTACAGAAAGAAAGTTGTTGTATTTGACTTTTTTCTCTTTTTTTGGGGTATGGTGATCTCTGCTGGATGTTTATATAGTCCAATATTTTTGTGTAAATCAAAACTAAGCTGATGCTCACTTCTGGCACATCAAGACCTGTTTCTCTTAAGTTTGCCACAGCCAGAATTCGTTAGGACAGGCAATTTCAAACTAGCTGGTTTAGTCTAGATATCCCTTTCCCTGAAAGGAAATTCTCTCCTGGGATTGCAGCTGACCTGCTCAGTGAAGGGTGGTGCTATCTTGGGCCAGTTTTTGGGGAGGTGGAGAAGAGAGTGGAGGGTGTCTGGTTTTTGCCACATTTGCAGGAGGATCCTTTGTTACCTTTAATGCCTGTTGCTAATTCTGATTTTTCGTGCTGGTGCTGCTGCCTTCTGCTAATCCTCAGCAACATGACCTAATGATCACCTTTCTTTTTTTCCTTTGAGGGCAGTGAATAGCTGTTGACTGAGTTTAGCAGCTTTCTCATACTCCAGTTTATTCCCACCATGGTTGTGCCCATTCCCTGATAGCAGAGCTTTCACTTTGGCTTTTTTTTTTTCTGAACTGCACCTTTCTTCAGCTTCCTTTTCCCTACCAGCCCATTCTTCAGGACACCTTACTTAGCTTTAATGCAAATATATTGATATATATGTATATGAATGTGTTTGTCTACCTGCCTGTCCCAGCTATTTTCCATTGGTTCCTCCTCATGACTTACACTATAGCTGAATAGTTTACTCTGTTTCCACCCTCACAGACCAAATTTTACCAGTTGTTTTCTAGAGACTATTCCAAAGGCAGAAAATGTGTATAATTTGTAGATAAAATAAAATGTCACCATCATTTTCATGTCCTTCTAGGAGAGCTTTACCCCTTTGGTACTATTTCAGTCACATGAATTCACCTTCTAAATATTGGCTACAACATGTTTTCACTTGTTACATGTTAATATGGTAACTGTGTAGACATTTTCAGTCTGATTTTAAGGCTTTGGTGAGTAAATACATCTTTATTGTGAAACCTCAGTTATCTCAGCTGAAGTACGTTGTGAAGATGATGGATAAGCCATTATGACTCGGGATAAGGATGTAGGTGCCTCATCAGGCACTGCCTCTGTGTAGGCACATTAGGCAGTTGTGGGAGAGAAAAATCAGATCCTGTTTCTTTATTTCCTTATGTAAGTCACTCTGAAAAGAATTGTTTAATATTGGTGGCAGGTGATGGTTGTTTGCTATTTATTCAATGTTTTTGTAGGTGTAGCAGATTGAGTTGATAAAGAATAATTTGATTTTGGAGGGTGATTCTGTATGACAGGTTTGTTTGAGGTTGTTACTGAAGAGTCTCACTGTAACTATAGTGGAGGGTGTATTAAACTTCATTTTAAAAATGTATGACAGAAAGGTAGATAAGCATTTGGAATGTTAGAAAGTTAAGCATTTCTTCACCACAATCTTTGCTCATTCTTTGCTGGGAGAGGATTGTCAATCCTGTGTCTTTTACCATAAATGTAACCTGTGTCTCTACCTTCAGTGTGCACTTATTTTTTCTCAAATAACTCTATATAGCAGTGTGAAATGAGCTTCTGTTATATTGGACAGTGTAGAATAAAAGAATTCTGTGCAAAAGCACCACATGAATGTCAGGGCTTTTTTTGTGTGTTTACTGTACCGGAAAATGTTGTAGTCTCCTCTGGATTTCTCATGTATTGGTAGCAGAAACATCAGTATTGGAAACTCAACGTTTTTTATTTTTATTAGTAAAAACTTGCTGCTTTTTTTTAAAAGTTGAGTAGAGAAAAAGGACTTGCTGGGTTTATAGTTTGTATGGGTACACAATTCTCATCACTCAGGAGTTAATGTTCTGCTTTGGGGTGTTTTTATTTTAAGCTTCACTGTGTTTTTGCAGTTGTTTGAGTACCTAGGACAGTGTGTTATTAGTTAAAATAGACATTTTATGAATTTCTCATGTTCAACAACTAGAGACCAAATTTTTTTTATTATGGTGTAGTCAGCCAATTTACCAAGAGTGCTTTTCAATATGTTTTTATTTAGCTTTTGACAAAGTCCAATTTTGTGTGTGTTGTTAACCACACACCCTCAATATGTGGTATTTAATTTAGGACTATTCTGTTACTTTTGATCCCTACATGGAAGGCTGTGAACATGTCTTTGTTTCACACACCTAATACTTTATGAGACAAACAAATAAGTAATTCAAGCTTTGTAGTCACTGTGCTACGTAATGACCTAGCTGTAATTTTGAATTGACGGTCAGTGCGTATTAAATCAGATCATCTCTTTGAAACAGTAGTATTTCATAAGCTGCATTTGACAGTTCATTATCTTATCTGTGAGAACTCCTTTCTTCCTTCATCTTGCCTCGCAAACAATATCCATGCAATTGAACTTTTGGTAAAAGTCAAGGTCACAGCTTTGGAATAAAGTTATATATGGGGATCGCCTGTCTTCACGTTGAAAAGGTGAGTAAATCAAAAGTGCTGATATGGTAATCTAAATCTGCAGTGTGTTCTCTTGCATTTTACAGAAACGAAATGATAAGAAGTTTTCTTGACTTTTAAAAGCTATTCTTAGTGAAACTTTCCTGAGAAAATGTCTTAATAAACCTGTATAGATTTAGTCAGAGAATTATAGAATCAACCAGGTTGGCCAATGGTATCCTGGGCTGGATCAGGAACAGTGTGGTCAGCAGGACCAGGAGGTGATTCTGCCCCTGGACTTGGCACTGGTGAGGCCACACCTTAAATACTGTGTACAGTTCTGGGCCATTCAGTTCAAGAAGGATTTTGCAGTGCTGGAGCAGGTCCAGAGCAGAGCAACGAGGCTGGTGAAGGGACTGGAGCACAAGTGCCCTGAGGAGAGGCTGAGGGAGCTGGGGGTGTTCAGCCTGGAGAAGAGGAGGCTCAGGGGAGACCTTATCACCCTCTGCAACTCCCTGACAGGAGGTTGGAGTCAGGTGGGGGTTGGTCTCTTCTCCCAGGCAACCAGCAGCAGGACAAGAGGGCACAGACTCAAGCTCTCCACTTACAAAAATAAATTAAAAAATCAGGAGTGGCACTAAATTGTAAAATTTTTATATATCTACATATGTCTATCTATATATCTATGTATATATATATTTATATGTATCTCTTAATGCCAGATCACACAACTGTTCTGCAGTGACAGGAGTTAGGATTCCAAGGGCCTGAATCTCTTAATGCCAGGTCACACAACTGTTCTGGAATGACAGGAGTTAGGATTCCAAGGGCTTGATCCTCACCTGGGGAAAGAGGTGTACCTGGAGTTGAGTGAGAGCTCCTGGGCTCTCCCAGCTTCTCAGGCTCCAATTCCCAGTCAGATTCTTGATTCTTTTTCTGCATTTCATCCTTTTTGCTTCTGGGTCTTTCATTGTCATTTTGAACAGTGGGCAAAATATTTTCAAACAGCGGCTCTTGTTCAATTCCCTCTTATCCCATTTTTCTTAATACACATCAGTGACACGTTAAGTGAAGAGCCAGTAAAATAAAAATCAAAGTTGCTTCCGAGGATCCTCCTCTTCCTTATTTGTTGCTTCAAACTTTCTGGCTTAAATCAATTTCTCCTTTATTCCTTGTTGGCAGTGACCTTATAGGCCTGAATGAAAGCAATGTTTTCATTGCTTCTAATAAGTTGTTGTTAAATTGTTCACTAATTTACAGTGAAGAACTGATATATTACACACACATCCCCCGTTCCCTGTCAGTGTTGCCTTGATCTACTGAAGAGTATTACTGTCAAGGGCTGTTTTGTTTTGGGGTTTTTTTGGGGGGTGGAAATTGCAATTCTTTTTTTGAAATGAATTGTGTTATTCTGAGGAAGTGAAAACTGTGGATGATTTATTGGCATTTAATAATGTAATGCCAGGACCTCCTGGCATCAAGTTTAGTGGCTAGACCAGTGTTTAAACTGTTGAGCAATGTTATTGCTCTACTAAACCTCGTCACTTTGCACATCTCTCTGCAAGAGCCACTCTTGCCTCAGGCTGTAAATGGAAGATGAGATTTTATTATAACTCTCCTGGATTAGGTACACAGGAACCACACTGGTTGACATTGGCTTTGATATATATGAGCAAAAGTTTATATAGTCATTTTTGCTATGTTTCCATTGTAAAAGTTAATTAACTGATAAGATATAACCCTGCAGCATGGGCCTTCAAATAGGACAAGACAAAGGTTTAAAGAGGAATTGAGACAGAGGTCTGATGCAATGAATGATCTCAGAACAGCAAAGTGCCAGTGCAGTAGCTTAGAGAATCTCTCAGTTGTGCATAGCTGTACAATCAGAATTTATTTGGCTGTGCCATGTCAAACTTGCTCATAGAAACAAATTACCAGGAGCTCATGCTATGCTGTATTTACACTCTCATTACAGCAACAGCAAGAGTTAGCTTCCCAAATACAGCATATTTGTATGGAAAGTTCCCTTTCCTTTGGGCTTCTGATGAATTACTAAGCTGCTATTTACTATTTCTTTGAAATACACACTTAAAATTCCAAATATCGGTTCTCACTTCTGAGAAGGGAATGTGATGTGAATCTTGATGGATTTTCAAAGTGCTGTGTTGGTTTTGCATTGAATTTTATTTCTTAAATAGTTTATTCTAAAATGGAAGAAGTAATTACCACTTTAGGAAATTTTGGAAGTCCCTCTAGTTATGTCTGCTTGGTTTTAAGGGCCGTGGTAGTGCTAGGCATGATTGGACATGGACTTTGTTCCCTCTCCAGGGGAGAAAGGGTCAGGTGTTCCTCTGGGTTTCATGTTACTGAGGCAACCTCAGGTCTGAGACACAGATGTGCTCCTTAATGGTGCCCTCCATGGCTGGTAGGGTCCTGCCACTCCAGAGGTGAGCACAGCTCCTGATGCTTTGTGTGGACTTCCCAGGGGTGTGGATGGTATTTCTGCTCTCACAGGAGGAGGAAATGGATGATAAAGCCTGACTCAGCCACTTTCAGATGAGCCAGGAGAGGCATGCAAAGTAACTGGTGGGTCCACTGTGTTGTTGCACTGGCAGAGTAGGAACAGCCACCTGCACTTCTATAAAATTTTATTCCAAGTTAATTTCCAAAGATGACCTCCCCCTGCTGTAAGTGCTCCTCAATTTAAACCTCTGATCTTATAATGACAGTTGGCAGAAACCTTCTGCATCAAGAATGATTCACACACAGAGCAATTTTATGGGAGAAACTGCTCTGAGCTCCAGCAAAGATGAACAAAACTTCCCAGGTGAAAAGAGGGTATAAGATGAGAATCAAACTGATGATTTAGTATAGCCAGGATTAAAAAGGTTTGTACTGGAAAGACTGTAATGAAAGAAAATGTAGCATAGTGTCCCAGCCAGCTCCACTCTGGGGGTGGCTAGACTCAATCATACGAAGATTAGCTAAAAATACTAATAATCATCCAGCAGGGTGGAAATTATTTCTAGGTCTGATGCAATTTACTTTCAGTTGTATTAATTTGTTTTTATTGCATTTGATTGGGGTTGGTTTTTTGTGTTAAATAAACCATAACTTATATGATCTGAACCAATGCTAAAGAAATCATGACAGAAATTTTTGTGTCCAAATATTGTATCTGTTATACACAAATGATCCTATTGTGATCAGTCAGTGTTTGGATTGTGTAATTGCTTTAGGAACAAATGCTTGCAAACAAATGCTTCATTCATGGAAGAATCATTAAAAAGAAAGTGTAATAGGATCTGTTGTTTTCCTATTGAAAGAAATGTGAGTTTTCCTATTGTTTCAGAAAAATCTGCTTTACTCCCTCAATTATAACAATTTAGAGCAAATTTAAGGTGAGCAGCAGCAGCTAAATAAGAAATGTTTCTTTGTTTTCTGCCTGTAAGATAAAGGAAGAGAAGATCATGGTATGAAAAACATAACATCCTGTAAGATCTCCCTTTGCTGCTTCTCTGATCTGCTGCCTTGTTTTTAGAGACTAGAAGGGGAAGGCAAATAGTCCCCCTCAATTATAACAATTTAGAGCAAATTTAAGGTGAGCAGCAGCAGCTAAATAAGAAATGTTTCTTTGTTTTCTGCCTGTAAGATAAAGGAAGAGAAGATCATGGTATGAAAAACATAACATCCTGTAAGATCTCCCTTTGCTGCTTCTCTGATCTGCTGCCTTGTTTTTAGAGACTAGAAGGGGAAGGCAAATAGTCCCTTTAGATCTGTTAGCTTCAAAAGAAGAGTAAAAAGGAATGTACTAGCAGTGAGAATGGTCTGAACAACCAACCTAAGGAAAGATGGGTGTAATTATTTTTATTATTCTTAAGAGGCAAACCTATTGGATCTCCTTTGCTCACACACAGAAAGCTTCACTGAGCATGACCCAGGGGAAACACCACTTTTTATAGGAATCAGGGCCTTTTATATGCCCAGTTTAGGAATATACCCTTTAATGCCTTGGACTTTTAGTCTCCTCTGGGGAATTTGGGTGCCTTTTTTGGTTTTGTTTGCCTTTATTTTTTTTCCCTGCCAAAGACTGGATGCCCTGAGGTAGGGTTTCTATAAAACACTTTTTCCCTGCACAGGAATAATGTTTAGGAAGAAGTATAAAAAGCCTTTCTGGATATATAATTTAAGCATTATGTATACATGTATGGAACTCCCACACATCAGAGTGTGACTTTGCTCTTACTGGGATTCCAATCTGAATAATTAGTTTTCCCCTGGGTAAATCTCCTGAAAGGCCTCAAATATTTAATTTCTCAGGGTTGTGTATGGGAAATGTTTTACAATCTCTTTCTGCCTCTCTCACCTTTAATCTAAGTACAGTGTCTTTACTGCATTTAGACTGTGCTGACCCTTCAATCTCAAGTCCAGTATCTTTATTTTCTCTCCTGAGGTGGACAATGTTGTATGATGACTGAAAGATACTTAATTTAGATAACGTGAATTATTTGAGTATGCATTTTTATTAGCTTCAGTCAAAGTAATTTCAGTTGTTTTATCAGTTTTAGGCTGGAGATGAGTAGCCAGACTTCAGATCTCAAAGCATTTAGTATTCTTATCTGTTCTTTGCTGTAGGAAAGTGATAGTTGAAGCAGAAAGTTTTATGCAGGACCATATATACAAAATCCACTGGTACTTTAGAAAACTTTGAGAGCAGTTTCCATGAGTGGAATATGGATGAGGATGATTAGAGAAGTTGTTGAAGAGCCCATGTATTTCTGCAGTGGCTTAGTTGCTGGTCCTTGAGCAAGGGGCCAAGAGCAGTGAGAGTTTTGCATGCCAAAATGAGAAGAGCCAGAGCTGGGGAATAGGGAGCTGAGGAGGAAGTGTAGATTCAAGTCTTTAGGTGTTATCTCGGATCATAAGATTTTAAATGTAGTGTTGGGGCAGTTGTGAATATGTTGGTGTGTTAGTGTTGTGTTCTGGGTTGAGTATCTGTACTTTTCTGCAAAGGGAGAGATGGAGTGAAGTGGCAGAGTATTTAACTTCCAGAGCCAGATTTCACATGTATTTTCCTAAACCAACAAAATGCAATGTCTTTGAATGCCCAATTACCTGAAAGATGCTACAAATGGATAATTTCATCAAACCCACTACCAAAAGAACTCAGACTGAACTGGACAAGTTTACAGAGCTGTCTTCTGAGACCTTCCCAAAGTTGGGTTTGCCATGGCAGTTGGTTGTAGTGTTGACCTCTCTAGGGCTGCTGTGGAAGATGACCATGGGCTACTACCAAAAGCTGGATAAAACAGGCTGCATGAGATTTTAAATTGATCCAGCTGCCACTTAAAAGTGTGTCCAGTGAATGTATAACTGAGGCAGAGCTTTCAAAAGAAAGTCAGTGATTGCTTAATCAACTAAGTGATTTCCCAGCTTGAGTTACTAGGAATACTGTAAATGTTGTGTTTGTTTTCCATTTTCTCTCCCTTGTGTTATTTGGGATGTTTGGTTCTCTGTATTTACTGTCATCTCAATGTGTGTATTTATAACAAGATGTCTTAGTTTTATTTTCAAGTTGTGCAATAAATAATTCATCTTAAATATAACTTGATGATAGGCGCTACAGAGAAATTGAACTCGAGTAATTTCAGTAATCGTGGGCCACAGAAAGAGGAAAGCATATTTTTGTATTTTATGTTCTCTGAAAGGAGCATAATTTCTATCATTAATCATCTAATGCACTTCCATTGATTTTCTTTTTAATAGAAAATGAAAATAAAAGCAATTCAAAACCTATAATAATGTTAGGTAAAAAAAGAGAAATTGTGAAAGATTCTTTAGACTGATTGCATAATGTAGAAGCACTCAGATTGCAGTTATTCCCTGGCCAAAGTAAATTTGAAACATTAAAAACTCGTATTATTTTGTCTTTCTGGCTAGGCAGAGTGTGAACCAACTGCAATAAGAAAACACTTGTATTAAAAGGAAAATAGTGCTGAGCATCAATGTATCAATCCTGTGTTCTGCATTCAGGGTGTGGGTGGGCGGAGGAATGGGCTTTATAGCAATTTATTTCTCTCCTGCTTCTCCTCAAACAGTGAGAAGTCTCAGTTCACAGATGTGACATGTAAGGCTCAGCTCTTCCAATGATTCTGGTCCTATATTCCAAACCAAATAATCGATCACCTTATCCATGAATATCAAGGAAAAATTGTACTCTGAGAAGTTATTTCAGAGTGGAACAGAGGTGACTCCAGTTGAAGGCATTCAATGACAAGGCTCCACTGGAGGTGGCCTCCCACCTTGCTGGCTCACAGAAAGCTGCAGCTGGGACTCTTCTTCTGAGGCTCCTGTATTTAGTTTTACTTTTTCCTCGCATACTTGTTGTACTGTGGGAAGGCTGCAGAGAGAAACCAACCCAAAGAGCCAGTTAAACCATGAACCTTTAACTTGAGAAGGATCTTCACAGTTTTGCATGGTTTTCTTCCTTTCCTTCTGTTTCTATTCCAAATTTCTCACCTTTCCTGTGCTACAATATCTTCTCCATGCTAATGATCTCTACTCAGCTTTTCTGCCCATTTCTTCCCTGACCCCTTTTCATGCAAATCATTTCAGTTGCTTCCCTTTATCTTTTCAGTTGATATTTACCATCTTTATTGCATCCCAACCTCATCTCAGGCTTCTCTTGTTTGTTTGTAGAACACATTGGTGGTGATCTGTGTTTATTCAGTGCTCTGTTTGCTCGGTGGCATTTGTTAGCCCTTTAGCACTGCTGTCAATATCATTAATAATTACAAAATGGGAAACTGGCAATCTCAGAGACTGTTTTCCTGATGCATAACGAGCTATTCTAGCTCTTCATCAGTTATTTTTACTAGATTTGTGTCTGTGATGTCCTTCCTGGCATCATTTGTTCTTTTCCGTAGACTTATTTCTAATGGTTATCTTATTCTCTGCTTCTGTAAGTTCAGACTTTGGACACACTTCATTGCAGGGAGTGCTGCTGCATCCAAAGGTGTGCCACAGGGATGAGATGTCTGTTTATTTCCTTATAGAATCAGGACTTCAGGTTTAAACTTGAGTCTCAGCAGAGCCTTATCTTATGTCTTCTTACATCTACTTCTGGTCTCCTATAATTAGAGGTTGCATTAACATACCAAGAATAATGTAAATGTTCCACCTGGGATTTTGAAGAAACTCATTCTAAGTATAAAGGAGCATCAATATAGAAAATAAATGAGGTCATCATGAGTTATGAGAATACACTTATAGTCAGCAAATCTGAACCCTTACAGTTACTTTCTTCCTTTTTTTTTTTCCCCTAACATATTATCCCTTAACTTCTTTTTCACTTACTGTTAGTGATACTTGTAAGAAATGATATGTTATCTTCTTACATTGAAGGGTTCCAAGAATAATGATGCACCACAAAATAAGAATTTTTCTGAACTATGAGAGGGTAAACAGCTACACTAAAATAATTTCTTAATTATGCATACTGGCTTTGATTTTCCACCCATTCTTGGAATTTGAAGCCAGGAAAGATTATTACCTTGTTGTGCCTACAGCTCTTGGGCATTAGAGCTTTTGTCTAGCCTCATAGCTCATGCTGTTGTTCCTGTGCTAATTCCAGCCATTTGATTTGCACTACAGCATAGCTTCAGTTTTAGTGTTTGGCCTTCCTGGAATTATCAGTCATTGTTTTCAGGTGTTATAATGACAGTTAATTCCAGAGTTTTGAAACCACTAATTTAGGTTCCCCAAATTGAAAGTGCCATGGTACAATATAATTTTACTGTTTTGTAGTTGATACCCTCACTCTTCAGCTTTTTACCTTTTGGAATCTGTTGAAATGCATTTTTAAAGGAGAATTGATTATAATTTTGGTAAATGAATATGATTACACAGGCTGTCTGTAATTGGATTTTTACTTAAGAAGAGCTGTATGTATGTTACCTTTCCTTATTGGATGCAATGCTGTGCCTATAATATTTGATTCTCAATACACTTGCTTTGGTTAGGACCATCTGTAATGCTCTTAAGTCAGGCATGTGCACCCTAGAGCACCTGAGTTACCCCAGTTTGATGCTGACATGCTGCTTTGATGGTGATGTAACATCATCTAAGGATGCCTTCAGCACCTCTGCAATCTGACAGAGTACAATCATTTGTTTTCACCATCTACCAGTTTATGGAAGGAGTGTCTGCTATTTACTTTTAATTTAGGAGAAATGTAGTTAAAGAATATAGCTTCCATATGCTTCTGTGTGCCATATGCTGAGATGCTGGCACACAGACATGCTCCTGTGGGTGTAGATATAAAGCCAGAAGACAGTGACTGTTGCACTGAATATCCCATTAGTGGTCCTGGTTCAGTATCCTAGTGGGACCCCACAGCAGCAGAAAGGGAAATTTTCTCCCCAAGCTGTACATTTAAGACTTGACTTATGTCTTGAAGCACAGCAGTTGCATCTGCAGCTATTTTCATTGCTCATATTAATCATACTAAGTTTTGTTGGCACCTTCGCAGGTGTTTCCATGCTGTCTGTTAAACAATTCCAGCCATTCCCTGGAAAAAAAAGTTATTTTCTTTTAGCCTCTTAAATCTGGCTACCTTTCAATGTAATTCATGATCTGGTGTTTATCATTACAAGAGAAAGTGTACTCTTTTTTTGGTGCCAGTGGTTCTTTTTATATCAACAGAACTGCATTAAAATGTCATGGTGTACTGTTTTTTTGGTGCCAGCGGTTCTTTTTGTATCAACAGAACTGCATTAAAATGTCATCCCACAGTTTGGCCTCTAGTGTTTGATTCCAGTTTGGTGGCGTTGACTGGTGGTAACAAAAAGGAATAGCAGTAGTTCAACAGGAAATCCTGCATTTCCCCTCTTTGTGGGAATCAATATTAGAATTTGAAAGTCTTTATCTGGCAGTGTCCTATTATTAGCTGGTTTATTCATATGTCTGTGTCCATTGTAAATGCTGCAGAGATGGTAGAAATCACACATTATGTCTAGGAGGGATTTATTACTCTTGGTTTTTTCCTCAGTGCATAGTGCTGCAAATGGACTGCATTTGCTCTCCAGTGGTATCCCACTTAAAAAAACAAAAGAGATGTTGACATAGCAGAAATGGCTTTGCGGTATGAGTTTATTTAAAACCATTGTGACAGGACTGAGGATTAAGGGGAAGTATTTTTTATGCAACATAAACCACACATGAGCCAAACCAATCAGTAGTTTGAAACCACCGAGGATAAATAATTTTATTTTCCTGAAGGTTCTCTGAAAACAAATTTCTCTCATACTCTTTCCAGAAGTGCCTGTATATGAAAACATTTTTCTTTTAGAAGTTAAAGCCAACTAAACTAGGAAGTAAGTTTGCTGCAGGCAGGGATGAGGGGGCTAGTCCCTGAATGAACCACTGGAAGTGGGTCTGTCAGCTCTGCTCCTTCCTGCCTGCCCATACTCAATCCATTAAAATGCCCTAATGGGATTTTGTTTTGTTATTTAATTTGTTGTAGTGGTTCATGCTGCTCACCTCAAGCATGGTTATAAGCATGTAGCGGAAATCCTGCCATCCTTATGACTGACATGCCACAAAGATTAGGTCCATTAAGCTCAGGCTTTTGAAGGTAATTCAGTTTAGACTGAAGAAGTCCTGCCCTGGTGTCATCCATGAAGATATTTGCAGTCTCTTGAGTGGAAATGAATTGCCTCCTAATAGGACTGAAATGCCTTGTGCTGCTTTCGAGAAGGTGTGAGGTGTTGGTGTGTAAGGTACCAGATGCTCATGGTTGGCATTTTATTGTGTGCACATGAAAGGAGATGTGCCTGCTCTCCCAGAAAAGCCTCACCACTGATGGCCAGGCCACCAAAGAGGTGCCCACCAGTTTAGTGATAGCACTGTTGGTGTTGGTGTGTGCAGAAGTCCAGGAGAGTGGGAAGCAAGTGAGCTGTTTGCTCTTTAGGCAGTATTGTAGCCATCAGAAAAAGCCTTTTGTATTCCTTGCTCTCTGGCTACTTTCTTCTCACTGACACGGAGGCTTTGTTGCTCTGTCAGGGATGACTGGATTGAGTTACCTGATATGCACTTACAAAAATTCCTAAATTAGAGAAGTAATTCCGTGTCTTCAGCTACCTGCCCATCCCTCATCTTCTCACAGGAGATCCTCCTCCTCTCCACCTTTAGGTCTGATGTCTCTTAATAAACTGTCCATTTTATTTTCTTTCCAACTTCTTGTTTTCATGCTTATACATGTATAATCCACTATATTATCTGATGCTTTAATTTAACTCTCGTCTACCCATGTTTCTATTTTCACTAATTTCTTTAAGTTCCTTGATCTGTCAAATACTCACCCTGACCTCATATATCTCATATATATATATATATATTTATGTATT
>NW_008673408.1:0-26284 GCF_000695815.1 Acanthisitta chloris
AAGGCCATTTCCTCTTGTCCCATCACTCTTTCTTTGGGAGAAGAAACCTTCCCCCACCTGGCTACAACCTCCTTTCAGATAGGTGTAGAGAGTGACAAGATTCCACCTACTCTTCTCCAGGCTAAACAACCCCAGCTCCCTCAGCTGTTTCCAATATGACTTTTGCTCTAGACCCTTTACCATCTCAGTTGCCCTTCTCTGGATATGCTCCAGCCCCTTGATGTCTTTCTTCTTGTGAGGGGCCCAGAACCAGACACAAGACTCAAGGTGCCTCACCAGTGCAGAGTACAGGTGGACTATGATTTCCATGGTCCTGCTGGCCACATTATTGCTGATACAAACCAGGATGCCATTGGTCTTCTTGGCCACCTGGGTACACTGCTGGCTGTTTCTTATCTGTAAACACTCAATCCTATCATCACCACCATTAAGCTCTAGATGGTTGAACCACTCCCTACCATACCAACTGCCTTCCTTACCTATCTCTTCTGAAGAGTTTATAGCCACCCATTGCAGCACTCCAGTTGTGTGAGTAGTCTCACCATGTTTCTTTGATGGCAACTATGTCATAGTTTTCCTGCTGCACCATGGCTTACAGCTCCTCCTGTTTGTTGCCCATGCTGTGTGTACTGGTGTCCCCCAAACATTTGTGTACTTCCCCCAGGCTTATGTCTAGTGAGAAGGATGGCCCCCAATTTTAGCAGTGCCCACAATCACTCACCCCCCCCCGTTCAAAGCCAAATTCTTTAGCTTTTAAGTGATTTTATTCATTTTTATAAGCCAAGAGGGACATGTTCATCAGAGTTCATCACAGATCTATTTCCCTCCCATTCATTTAATTTTAAGAGTGCGCCAGCCACAATATTTGAAATTCCTGCTCCATTTCTTTTCATTCTCTTTTTCTTCCTTCCTTCCTTCCCCCTCACCCCCTCCCTCCATCTCCTACTCTGTCCCCTTCAGAAGCCCCCAGGATGACACCGCTCATTGATGCTTCTCCTTCATTAGCATTTCAGCAACTTGGCTCAGTAGTTTCAGAGACAATCCGTCATGAGAAAACTGAAGAATGTGCCCCATTTGCATGATTCTGTGCCAGAATGCAACTTTTTCTCAGCTGTTCATTGTGTAATTTCCCCTTGAGTCTTCAACTTTCCCATGAAGTCCCAGAAATCATATTATAGAATTCCAGACCAGCTGCAATGCTCCAAAGATTAGTTTTATGGACATTTTAACCAACCTCACAGCTCTACAAAGAGAATCACATACATAAGAAACACGGTTTTACTTTCTGTTGTTAGGAAAGGCAATGTGCCTAGTTGAATAAAGTCCTTTGAAACTACAAGAAGGAATTTATGCCCCATGATGAGAATGATCCAATAACTGTTGTGAATCCTTAGGCATATTTTTAACTTCCACTTGTCCTTCCTTAATTATTTTATTCCTCTTACAATTAAATGTTTGTAATCCATTTTGAGAGTCTTTCCGAAATGAATGGATATGCAAACAACTTGATTGAAATGCTCAGTGCATATGACTAAAAGTTACTGGCTCTCACACATCAGCAGAACAAATCAAGCTTTTGGTTAGTTGGTTTTAGAAATCAAAAAGTGGTTTATAAAAAAAGACAGGCAGATAAAACCTGCTTCTAATTACTTTCTAGAGGGCATCTGAGTTTGTAGAAATAAAAGAGTTTATTATATTAAAAGTAAGCAAGAAACTGAAAATTGGTGTGAAGCAATCAAACTACTTTGTCAATTAAAATGTATCCCATTAGGAAAATTAGGCACCTGTTCCACAAAAGTTAGACAATAGAGCATGGGAGGAGAACACTGCATTTTAACAATCTGGTTGCTAATTAAATTCTTTACTTTTGCCTATATACACCAATAACTATCATTTTTCCCATGTCATTTTTAACCTACCAAAACAGAACTTGTTTTTAATTATTCTGCCTCTTAAAAACACCACATTTCTTCAGTGCTTTCAGAGTCATAGCATAGGAAATGCAAACATTTAGATAAATATTTTAAATACAGTCTGGACAGTTTTTAATACAGATTTGTGTTATTAGCCCCCCTTCCCCCTGCCAGTGGGAAGGGGAACAACACTGCTGTGTGAAAAGCATCCTTGCTGACTCAGGTGAATATATAGACATACACAGACACACACACTATGTGTGCATATACTTATATACACACACTTGCATTTTAATGTAATTATGGTGCCAAAATCCCATAGAATTAAAGCTTGCCAGGATTAGAACTTTGCAAACAGATAAATTAGGGCTCTTCCACTGCGAAAGATAGTTTTTTTGGTGAGAAGCTCACACGGTGATTAGAGTGAGGTTGTGGAAGATTTCATTAATTATAGGTGACTGGTTTTCCTCTCAGAGGACAGCTCAGGTCCCCCAGCTCCCCCTTGGCAGCTCATCTTAAATTGTTGTCTAACCTTTCCCTTAATTCAGCTCATCTTGAGCTGATGGGAACTGCTTTCATTCCACCTCTTGTGGAGGTAATGAAACAATCTTCTTATTCACTTGGTTCCTCTGAGCCGGTGACACACAACAAAAAACCCAGGGCCCTGATTAATGGCCGCTAATTAGCAATGTTAATGACCAGGTGTCCAAGAGCATGGCCAGCTTCTCTCAGCATGGAGTGATCCCTCAATGAGGGCCCTGCAAATCCAGCCCCAGTGACCCTTCCCCTCAGCTGCCAGTAATGAAGCTGAGCTCTCTCATTACACCCAGGAGAGGCTCAGGGGGAGGCCCAGGCCTTGAGAGCCAAACCTTTTCCTTTGGCTCTAGTGGGCCTTCCATTAATTAAGGTCAGCATTTTTGCTCTTCACTCCCCCCTCCAGCCTCAGCCTTTTCCCCCTTTAAAAAAAAAAAACACACCAAAAAAATCCCCAGCCCTCAAAGGTAAAAGATTTGGACGAAGGGAGGCTTAGCTCTTTCAGCTTTCTGTGCTTTCCCAGTGATAAAGATGCTGTTTCCCAGTGTGTTCAGGCTGCTTGCAGCCCCTAAAAACCCTTGAGTTTTCAGCCCTCCAGAGACAGCTCTGCACTGAGGGAAACCTCTGCCAGCTACAGAGTCTCTCCCATCAAACCCTACCTGCCACATCCTGCAGCAAGGATACTTGGAAGAGCATGGAGGTGGAGAGATACTTGTGCTGGCAAAGCAAAATATTCTGTATATCAGTTAGAAAGCCAAGAGAACATCTCCACAGGTCAGACTGGCCACACAGAGATGAATTTATATATTATTTCTCATCAATACGTTTGTCGTATCTATTAGTCTTAGACACATAAAAAGTGACTTTCAACATAAAAATCAAGTAAAACATGCCACTTTGGGCAGTTTGCTTGACTGCAGTTTGTAAGTCCTTTCCTCCAGCAGCATGAAGTGAAGATGTTTTCTACATTCTGCATGTGGGTTTGGGAAGGCAGAGAGGGGAGTTTGCCCTGCCCAGCTGTGGCCCCAGTGCAGGCAGAGCTGCCCAGGCTGCCAGCTGCTTCCTGAGCCTCTGATCATCATGACACAGCCCCTGTCTGTCAGTATAGGCTGTGGGTGATGACAATAGTTTGTGAGTTTTAGAAATCGATCTTGCTTTTTGGTGGGAGGGGGCTTTTTAAGGAGGGAGGATGTTATAGCAATGTGCATGCCGCTATACAAAAGAGCCATGAGTTTAAAGAAATAGAGAACTGTTTTATTTTTGCTTTGTTAACTTAGCAAATGTAGTGACATATGAGGGAGAAAATACTCTGCAGTGCACCTGCCTGCAACCTGTGTGGTAAGGCTGGGTGCTCCTTAATATCTGAAGTTTCTGGAAACTGTAAGTTGGTTTATTAGCTTTAACTTTGACAATGTAAATGTTTTCTTTCAACTGGAAGAATATTACTATAAATCTATTTTTTTCCCCAGTTGTGCACTGTGAAAAGAAGGCACAAAATTAACATGCATTGAGAGGGAGTAGTTAACGGAGCTGATGGGGTGATAGGAAGCCTTTTACTCTAGGTCACATCCTGAGCTGGAAGTGACAGAAAGTTAATACTGCAAGAATGCCATTTGGTGACTGTTCTAAGATAAGGGGGAGCCTAGTTCAAACTTTAATGTGTTAATGCCTTCACAAATGCATTAGCAGTAGTTGGGGAGGTAGCTGGACACCATACTGCACCAATTGTTTTCCTATAAATCCTTCAAGGGGTGATTTCCATCTAACCGTGTAATACTGTCTCCTCCCAAATGACAATTATTCCCTGCTCTCTTGACCGTCTGGGCATGACAGCAGTGACTAACATGGCAAATTAATACCAGGGTGATAATGCATTTGGATTTTTCTAGTAAAGTCTAATGAGTTACAAAAAGGAAAGGTGCCACCCCTTGAGATGACTGGGAGCTCAGGCACAGGAGGTGATGCTCCACCAACAAGGCTGCACTCCAGATACTGGACTTCTGTGCATAAATAAATGACAAAACTTTTCACTTATGCCTCTTTAGACTATTTTACTGGCACCCAACTTGACTAGAGAAAAATCTTGCAAGATGTACCGGTCCATTCCCAATTGATGCTCCATGGGATCATTGGACTTTCTAAGGGTACACAGCCTTGAAACTGCAGTTTTCACCTTGCACACAGCAGGTTATTCAGTAAGGACCTGCTCTGGCTCTGGCTTGCTTCACCTGAAAATGTCATCCTACATCATCTGTCTTTTAAAAGGTATTTTTGAAGCTGACATGTATTTTGAATGAAGGTTTACATCTATTCCCTATCTAGGTGTGCATTGACTGTCATTGCGGATATGAAAGGTTCAGTTCCCAGCTCTCCCAGTGATCTCCTCAGAGATTTTGGGTAAGTTACTTATGGCCAAATGAGGGTTGCTGATGGAAAGATGATAGCATCAAAAATATTATAATTAATAATATATCATATTATTAATTTAAATTAATAATTTTAAAAGATGATTGAAAAGAAACCCCACCCAAAACCTGAAATAAAGCCAGAATAAAAATTAGCCTGCCCCTCTGTGCTTCAGCTCCCCATGCATAGAACAGTGATAACACCATTGCCTTTATTTTGCTCCATCAAGACAGACTGAAGCAAGGACTGACTGTTCATGTCCATTTCTGTGGCATCAAAATCCAATACGAAACCAATGGCAATTAAGGGCTTTAACTACATGACATGAAGAACAACTCAGTTTTCAAAATATCATTCACTCCTTGTTACATCATTTCTAGCACTGTGCTGTTCATACAGACAGGAACAGCAAAGCAACTCCTGCAAACTGTAAGAGCTTCTGTAACTCCATCCTACGCATCTAATTGATCAGCTATGCCAAAAAGAACAAAAGTCTTTCTATAGCTATAGTTATTCTATTACAGGTTATGCAGATAAGGTTACAACTAGAGCCAGACACATATTTTTTTTCAGATAAACCTTTTCCACTGACAAATACACATTATGATCACAAACTTTTCATGAATGGGTATTGAGTCGATATTTTTTTCTAAGAGTCTGAAACTGTTTTGAATCTAAATTTACTTGCAGTTACTTAGAAATATCTAGGAAGCTTCAAACTACTTTTCAGTTAAATATTTCTTCAGTGTTTTAGTTCACCAAAATTTTGCACAAATAAACATTTCAAGCCTTGCCCTCTGTTATGGCATACATCCCCCTGTTATTGAACAACCAGTCACTTGAACAGCTTCACTGGCCACCCTTCTGCCTGCTGTAAGCTTCTCCTTCCAGGCAGTGTCTGTAATGCCTTTTAAATGTCTCATCAAAAATATTTTCTCCCCTTCAGTAGAGCATTGCTGAAGTCAATGCTTAAATAAAACAACCAGTACTCTGACTGCTCATTGCATATTGGTAATCCATTTATGAAGACAATAGGGGTCAAAAGGAAATTTTTGCCTGCTTCAAAACTTTCACAGGCATTCTGTTCTGTGCCCCACAGGGAAGGAAGAAATGAGAAATACATGAAGGCAGTGACCATCACATGGGCCAAATCCCGATCGCTGCTGCCAAGGAAGTTCTGACACTAGAAGTTTTGGAAGATTAGAGACCTGTGTGGAGTTGTGAAATCAGTTGACAATCAAGATGCTCATTCTCCTTGATCCTGTGCGATTCCTGTGACATATAGTATTCTATTTAGTAAACTTTTCAACAGCGACAAAAATAAGTCTCAAAAACTACTGAAATCTTCTTGGCACTGACAATACTTTGCCTTTATACCATACAGGTTTATGACCATTACAAACTCCCAAGAAGGATAAATCTGAGTGCATGGCAAGCATAGACTTTGGGCTGAATGTTTTGATTGATATATTAAGTTCTTGGTTTATCCAACAATTTACTTTGCAACTACAGTTTATCAGGATTTTATGGGTGATTTTTCAGTTGCTTTTTCTAATAATTTTCCATTATAATCCTTTGTCTCAGTTTTCCCCATTGAAAAATGGATGTGGCACTACCTTTTCAACAAGACAAGGTGAAACTCCATTTGTTAAAGTTTGCAAAGCGATTTGCAATGGTCAGTTTGTAGCTGTGCTAAATACAATGTACTATTAATAAAGTAATTAAATAAAATTAAATAAGGAAGGAATTATGTGGATTCTGATAAAAAGCAACTGGTAACAAGGAAAGAGTTTTGCCCATTATTGGAGCACATAGTTCCATAGGCAAATTAAAACAAGGGCTCTGTCCTCAGAGTTTTGGGCAATCCAGGCAACATAATTGATTTGAGAAGAGCTACTCCAGGCTACTGTGTAATTACAGAAGTATTCACTCTTCTGGCTCCCACTCTCCTTGTCATGTTCTACCTCATTGCCCTTTATGCTAAAGCCTTTGTTGATGAGGGAACGGAAGCAGTAAGGACAAATAAAGCAATTAGCAGGTAGGGGGAATGCTACCACTGTTTAAGGATAACACACAGCTTTTACTGGGACATTTACTAGGCAGAAGTCTAGAGCCTACAGGTCAGAAGGAAAATACAGGTAATCCAGAAAAACAAACAAATTTTTAAAAAGACCCTTTCTGATCTGTATGTAGCATTCAAGAAATATTGGCAGGAGGAAAACATTTGCAAACAGTCCATGTCAAAACCATGATGATTTTACTTTATATATTTTTAGTGAGATTAGTTTCCAGCCTTCTAATTTTATTTTTTTTTTAAACCAGAGTCTCATCACTAGAGTGCTCTTCTCTCTTGTTTCAAGTGTGCATTGGCAGTAAGCAACACTAATTTCTGAAGGGCTAAAATCTCATTCAGAGTTTCAGCAAAGCCAGCCAGGAGAGGGAGCCAAGACCTTGAACAAACCTTTCTTCCTGGCTCTCTGACACCCTGGGAAGGAAGCTGAGCCATTTTGGCCAGGGCTCCACTGTGCTCACAGGGTTTGTGTGAATGCATTGCATGGGGAAGGAACAAAAGTGACTGGGAAACAAAATTACACATGGAGTCCCCAAACATCAAATGTTGGGTGACTCATGGTGTAAGGGAGAGAAGAAGGCAGAAAGGTAAGTGAGGACTAGTGGAAACAAGCAGCACTGTAGTTTCTCATGTTTAATGCTACCATCACTCATCAGGAGACAAGTGTAAGAGACTGTTATATTCTGTGGACTCTGGTTCTCTTCATAACTCGCTATCAGTTGAATTTGAGACAGGTGTAAACAGAATCATAGATTTCCTGCAGAGTGTGGTAGACCGAGGTCATGGCAAGTCTAAACTTGGATCAGAACTGCAATGCCAAGCACTGCAATGCACACAAATGCTGCTACTCCAGTGCTTGGGTGGACTTTGAGTTCTGACTTCCAGAAAAGAGTCTAAGCTACCCTTTATCTCCAAAACACACAATTCCAAGGTGCAAGGGAATTGCTAAGGTGCAAGGAAATTACTAAGATTAGTGGGAAAGAAAAAAAAGAATAAAATGGTGAACATGAAGAACATGAGGAAAGAAAATAACCATGTTTTAATTTTTTAAGAGGAGAAATCTTAGAAATTTCAGTCACTGCCATTTGTCATATTTTTGTAGCTGAAAATCTAGAAGAAAGAAGAGGATTCTGATTCCAATTTTATGTTCTTAACTTTTTGCATTTCCAAGCTTTTGATATCTATAAGAGTATTTTCTCTTCCTCTAGTGGGAAGAGAACAAATAAAAGATATTGAGATCAGTCTATAATGAAGAAAGCAAGCAAAATAAAATTTAAAGTTTTTTTGCTAACTAAACTGAAAACTGTATTTCAAACAAAACTTTTTTAAAAAAAGGCAGCTTAATTTTGACCCTTTTGTCTTGAAACTTCACTCTGAAATGATAAAAAAGTCAAACTTGAAGTGTATACTTTTGGTTTTTTTTTCTAACAATTATTAGGATTTTCCTTTCTTGGAGCATTTTGAGCAATTTTAATTCTTGTGATCTGTTACAATCACTTATTTGTAGACTCAGGTAATAAGTTAGTTACTTACTACCAATTTTTTACTGTATTGTTTTGAATTCTGTTTCCTCCTTGTGCAGGTAGCAACTCCTCAGAAGTGCATCCAAAATAAACTAATGATGAATAGTGACAAACTGACTTGAAAACAAAAAGAACTTTTTGTTATTTGCTAACTATTCTTATCTTACAGATCAAAGAATTTGGATGAGAGACAAACACTTATACTTTATTTGCTAAACTATTTTCTCTTTCTAGAAGCCTAGCAGTGTTTCTTCGGGTGCTTTACTCAAGCTATGGGATGGCAAGTTTATCCAGACTCCTTCAACATAAAGTGAGGGATCACCTTGGAGATGCTTCAGAACAGCAGCCCCAAGGCTAGAAATCAGTGTAGAAACTTCTCACAACTCTTTTCAGGCAGCTCAGGGGAAGAACTTAATATCTGTGCCTAGAGCTAGATGCCAGGAGCATTTTTTACTCCTTTTGGTCTCTACAGAGCAAGATCTTCCTTAAGCAACACTGATATCAATCTATGGAAAAGAAAACTGAGGCACATGAAGCAACCCTGCCTGGAAATGGTTAGCTGGAGAGCTGAACCAAAGCTCTGAAATCCCATTCTGCTGCTCTCTCACTGGACCACAACATGCTGTGGTGCAGGGAAATCTGCCTTGCCACACTAGCTTTGTCCATACACATACAAGTTAATTTCCCAGACCTTAGTTCTGCCATGTGTGGCAGAACTCTATCAATTGTGTTAGCAACGAGTGGGAATGAAAGGCAGAGCTTGCTATTTGAACATCAGAGACCATACCCTGTCAGTGGCTGTGTGGCAGCGTCAGAAGCATTAGCTTGAATCCTCAGAGCTATCCTGTAAATCTTCATTAAAGTCAGGGGGAGTTTCAAGTCTGTTATTAAACGTTCAATTACACTCTGCAAGCAACAACAGAAGCAAATTGATAAAAATATGGTAGGAGACAATAGGTTTTGAGCAAAGGAGACCACTAAAATATGTTTGTGAAGAGAGACTGGAATGATATGAATAATGAACAAATTTGTAGAAATCAAAGTCTGTTTGCAGGTGAATAATGAACAGAAGAAAGGGCAGAATTGGTTGAATGAATTATGCATTATGAATCATTTAACAAGCAGTGATATCTATAAAGGTAATGATTCTAATGTAAATAACAAGCCTTTAATATTTATGCTGCCTTAATAGTCTGGAGAGTCTGAAATGATAAGTAAAAATTAAGCCATCGCCTCAGTGTTTTTCAGTGGAAAACAGATTTATCACTATGTCACAAACCCAAAGCAGTTTCACTTCATGCTGCCTTTGTACACCTTCACTCCACTTGGGACCCTGTCTGCCCTAGTGCTGGAGTCTGGACAGAACTAACACCTCCCACTGACAGTGATGCCATAGAAGTAAAACCAGTGCCTTTGGAACTCCCTAGATATTACAGAGCACTCAAACAATAACAAACCCGAACATTTCACTTTCCTCTCTGCTTTGAGATAAAGATCTCTGCACCGACTTAGTGCAATCACAGAGCAAGAGGAGAAAGGAAATGAAAAGCCCCTTCCCCTCCCCTACGTGTGCACAGTTAGGTGTGGGAAAAGGCGAGAGGCCACCGAAAGCTCTGTGCAATCTCAGCTGGGCTGTTAATTGCTTGGCCCTGTGCACAGTCACACCTTGCTGCTCCTCTGCCGTAAGAAAGGGCCACCCAGCCCAGCAGTCCCAAGGCAAAAGCAAAAAGGTTTCCATATTCACCTGTGCTATTTTCATCTCGCGGAAATGCTCATGTGTTAGCACAGGCACAACACTGTCCAAGCTCCTGCAGATGACAGCAGTACCCAAAGTCAGGGAGCGATCGTGTGACTGAGAAAGGATTGGGTTTCTTATCCCTCTTTTTGTTAAATCAAGGTTACAGCAAGAGAAAAAGAATTGGTTCACAGGAGCAAATGCAGCCAAATGCAGTGCCACACAACCAGCACGTTGTGTGCTGGGCAGCAGAAGGCTCAGCTGTCAGGGAAAACCAGACTCCTAACAAATCTGCCTCTTTCAGTGCTAGTACACTGATTCCTAAAGAGTTTTCACATGTACCTTGGGGAGATGAGGTTGCCATGTCCAGTTTCCTTCTGTGTGGCCATGGATTTCTGCAAAACCTACTTACTTGGAGGTCTGATCTGCTGCAATTCCCTGGCTCTTAATTCAGATGCAAAACTGAGCATGACACTATATTGAATTGCATAGAGCCTGCAAAATATGTTGGTTTTTTTAAAAAATAAATTAACTTGACCTGCAGGATATTAATATAGTGGCAACTACCCCTGCAGGATATAAAACTGGCACCAACTGTAAGAGCTTCCATTAGTGTTGTAGGTTCCTAGTCCCAGAAATGGTCATTTCATCTGAACATGTGGAAATAAAACCAAACCATAATAGGACTTAAAAAGCATTCAATGCATATTTGTCCATAAACACGTCATATAAATAAAAGCTCTTTAAAAAAGAATGTGTCAAATGAATCAATGTGTATTCTATTGTGGAATAATAATATCCCATACCACATGTGTTGCTGAAGCAAATAACTTTAGCTGGTATAATAGTATTTTCCATTTTGTGGTACAGCTTATATTTTGATCTGTTGATTAAGGACCTGCCCCTGAGGAAGTCAATGACAAGGGTTCCCCGCGCTTAAAAGGAGAAGGAAAAATGTGTAAACGATTTGGCTGCAAATAAGGAAACAAATGTATTTTCCCCTCCTTTCTCCTAGCGTGAGTGAATACTGAATACAAAGCCAGTTGAAGACAGTGGAAAGATTTGCTCTTTGCTTCAGCAGCTTTGGATCTGGCCCTAAGCATGTATGTGTGAGATAAATTTTGGCACTACTGGAAACCCCACCTCATACCTCCCACTGTGAATATGTCATCTTTCTATGTGCTCATGCATGCCAAGGCTTTATCTCTTTTGAAATATTGCCCAGAATCAAGCTATGTTTACTTAAATAATAGGGAGATTCACTTATATGCAATAATTTCTTCAATGGAGAGGCTGTCTTTCTGCAGTTGTACTTTGGACTTTGTTCCTAGTTTAGCTTCTGTTTTTCTAACTTGATGGTTTTATCCAGGTCTGACAACAGGGTTGGATTTTTGTTGGGTGTTTTCTTGGGTTTTTTTTTGAAGTTACACACCTGGAATTAGCTTTTTCTGCCAAGAATTACAGTGCACCTGGAAGTACTAAATCATTTTAATCTGTTTTTTAGTGGTTTAGCACAATGGAACTGCATCACCTTAAATCTGTCTTACCTTTTACAAAACTAAATTGCAGCTCTAGACAGAGCATTTTGTGACTGTGTAGACACTGATATCACGAGATATCATGAGATACTGATATCATAAGATAGCCCTACTAGTGTTTGCCTCTACTGATCCTAGAAGTAGTTAGCTGAGAACTACCTCTCAGGATTTCTTTCCTCTACAGTGGCTCTGCTTACCTACATAACATATGGAAATGTGAGCATACACTTACAGCAGATTGTTTGCTATGTTTACACCAGTTCTAACACTAATCCCCATTAATGTTTGATATTGCTCCCAAAGAGTTTAAATAGATGTCAGGCCTCAGATCCATTGCATACACGTTAGGCATCGTATAAACTTCAGATAGAAAGATACTGAAACACTGTGGGGTGTCCTTTTTTTCAGCATTACTTTTACTGACTGGATTAACCACATCAAGTGTATGCAAACCCTGCTACATTCATGATTTCTGTCATCACATTTGAGAGTCCTACTTTCAAGAAAAACATAAGCCAGTTTCACATCACCTTAAGAGTCCAATGTCTTGCTTCAGCTCTCAGTTTCTTCAATTTATCAAACACATCTGTGAGTGCAAAGTGAAAGAACATCCAGATGCGCACAAACAAACATAAAACTTTCTTCCTCTCTGTTAAAGAATATCAGACACAGCCATACTGGCTGCACTTTGCTGCAGAACAATAACCACCAGAGTCATGGCAAAGTTTGCCCCAGGCACTATAGCCCATCCAGCAGCAGCCTGGGTGTCCCAACTTGTCAGAAAATATTTCACTGGTTTACAGTGAGATGTGGTCCCTTCTGCAAGGGCAAATAGGAACAGCCTGAGGACCACAGAAATGACAAGCGCCAGGCACATCCCCAGCTCAAGCTGCTCCTTTGCCCATTATGAGTTATATTTACTTACAGGAATTTTATGTTACAGTAGAGAGAAGTCTTGAGACCTTCATGCCTTGCTCACCAAGTGGAGAAGGAAGCTGGTTAGGCCTCTTCCATGCCAGGTGTTCCCTTTCCCTCTCATCTCCCTTCCCCAATTACTTTGATTATTTTACATGAGCCTGTTTCACAGGCTGATTATTTTAAAAATTACTGTCTCAGAGGCTCAGGTCTGAGGCTGTAAAGCTTTCCTCTCTACCAAATCACCTCTTTCAGAGGTATTTGGGATGCAACCACTTTGCATTTAGAGGACTGTTTCCCATCATACATTTATATAGTGCTGAGTTCAACAGGACTCTGATCTTAGCTGGAACCTTTCTGAAACCCTTGTATTGTCATACAGGCAATAGCAACAACATTCAGCTACAAAAGTCAGCAGCACAAACGAGCAGCACTGTGTGAGAGCGCTTGGGGACGGCAGACAGTCAAGAGCAGAAAGCAGCTATTGAGTCTGGCTTGTAATTGAACAGAGCAGATCTGCTCCTTTAGGCACAGACAAATAATTCTCACTTCAGCCAACCACAGAAGAAGTAAATAAAAGCTGTAGACACAGCTATGTCTCTTAAAACACACTGCTGTTTAGTAACAGAAATAATTGGACTTCACAAGTTGGTGTGTTTTGCAGCAGGGGATAATTTTATGTTAAATGACTAAGCTGCGTCTCAACCTTTGCTGAACTCATTATATCCTTTAAGTAGTTCAAGTTTCCAGATAACCAGCAGCAGGACCAGGTAAGCAGGCAAAATTAGTATGGCTGGGAAAATTTGTATCTGTCACACAGGTCTGGTTCCCACACACTCTGGTTACATCATTACTTAGTCTGTTAACTAGGAAACCAATTAGGCCAGAGAGCTACCATCAGGTGACCAAAACACGAAAATGCACAAGAAACCCTACCCGAAAGATGGGATTTCAGCAGAGGCCCACAGATAGCTGACTCCTCTTCTGCTGCACTGCAATTTTCGTATTTCGTTTCACCTTTGCTTTCAGGCTGAGCTCTGAGGTCCCACAGATTGATGGTTGAAGGAGCCTTGTTTCTCCCCCCAACAGGTGCACTGAGAAAATCGTTTCCTGCATCAAAAATTACCCAAAATTATGTAATAATTTCTTTCATTCACTCTGGAAAATTTCCTTCTCCTTCACACCTTTTAATTTACAGGGTGAGAACAAGGCAATAGGTACAGAACTGAATGCTGCACTGTGGGAAATGGTATGTTCATCTTAAAGGAATAGGGTGTGTAAAACCAGGGCACAGCTAAAATTCAGGGCACAGACAGTTTCAGCAACTATTGTTTGTTTTCTGCAGATGTTAAAGACATTTCACCATGCACAGAGGAAGCACAAAGATCGTTGGGCTCACCCTTAGTAAAGAAGCATGCATGGGCAGAGGAGGCCAGCACAGGACACTGGGAGGACAGGTAAAACAGTTTCCTGTAAATCATGTGTAAGAAGGGCATGTATGTATAAATAAATCTATCTAATCTCTATACTACATCACTGATCTAGCTAAAATACAGCTTACACGCTGTAACATTTTTTATATGCACATATTGTAGACACATGCACATTATATATAAATGTATATGTATTGCATACTACAAATGATGCAGATATTTTCTAGCTTGCACACCTTTCCTGATTCTGGCATCACCTGAAGAGCTCGCTGACTTCCTAAGTCCTTGCTCATATCTACTGAAAACCTGCAAACACCTCCAATATCTTAGCTGTGGGCCAAAAGCGTTAACAAGCCACGTGCTCTTTCTCTGTATTCTCATTCAGACTTGTTTTGTGTTAGGACAATGAGAAAGAGAGAAAGAGTTGATTAAACCTCACCTCAAAAGCCCCAAGAAGAGAATTCATGAACAAGACTAGGGCAGGCTGAGGGCATGGGGGATCCTCACCTGTTGGAGGATGACACTCAGGTAAGAGCACTGCAGTACAGTACCATTGGTTTAAAGGGTTTTCCCCTCATGTGGCCTCCATCATTTCTGATGGCCTGTCCTCTTTGGGGTTATTTTTGAAAATGATCATCAGAGGAAGTAAACTAATCAGAAATACTTTCCTTCCCAATGATTTTGTTGAGGGGATGATTTGATCACTGTGTAGAGAGCAAACTAGTCTGTGCCGGACGCCTGCCAGCTCGGGGAACCAGGCTCTCACATGTTTTCCAGCACAAGCACCTCATTATTAATTCATGCTCCAGGTCCTCTGTACATGCTGTTACTAATATTAGGTTTCGACAGGGCAGTGAGCAACAGCAATAGACTGACTATCTTAATATATTTTAAATAATGTTTGAAATATTAAATTTGAGTTTGGATTTTTAATTAGAGCCTGAGCAGGATATTGACAATCTTCCTACTGTTTTGCAGCCAGCAAGCAAATAAGATAGGGATTGTTCTGATCTGAACACTGAAAGCCAGTCTGATTTAGGGGATGGATCTGAAATACAACACCAAACTTAAAAGCGTGAGGAAAGTTTGTCACTGGCTTCTGCAGACAGACTTTGACCCATCCCTATACTAAAAAAGGACTTTTGATATGGGACTGTAGTAAAAGTAAACAGTTGTGAGACCAGCTCTTACAGATATGTTCTGTAACATCCTGTCAGTCAGATGCCCAGGGATAGTTTGACTCCCAAGGACACCACTGTTATTAAATAAAGGAGACATATGGTAGCTGGGCATAGAGAGAAAGGGTTGTTGTGGTACAGGTATAAATACATAGAATAGTGGTAGCTGGGCATAGGGAGAAAGGGTTGATGTGGTACAGGTATAAATACATAGAATAAATCAATACCATAAGGATATATACAGTAGAAAAAAATAAGGCAGGCAAGCTGAGGGTCTGAAACCCTACAGGGCTTCAAAGTCCTTCCCACTGCTGTGCTTCAGACAGGAGCATAGGTCAGCATCTCTTCCTTGGCTGGATATACATATATTAAAGGACTCATTTAAAATTTGAGCTGGGCAAAGAGCTAGAGCCATTTTTCTGTAAGCGTGCTGTGCACATTTCTGAATGCTCTCCCTTTGAGAGGGAGTTCGCAATGAAGATTTCGCTGTTCTGGAACTCACTCCTCCCACTTGGTCTGTTGGAGTCTGAATACATTGACCTATGGGGCACATTGAAAAGCCTAACTATTTTCCCAGGATTTTTCTGAATGAATGACTTGAGTAGGTAGAGAGAAGAACGTTTCATTTGTACAGTACGTGGAGGCTTTTAATTAATAATGTTCCCATTTGAATGCCTATTGTATTTTTAAACGTGCTTTGTACATAGGCCTAGAGCATCAGATAACTGCAGGGGATTTTTTTCCAATTAAAACAAAAAGAAATCCCACAACAATGTGGCATTGCTGCCACATGTCTTTTCGTGATACCTTTGTACAGTGTCTAGCACAGTAGCCCATGATCTGGACTACGACATCTAGGTGCCAGCACCTAACTAGCATCATCCAAACTACAGCAGGTCTCAAGGAGATGAAGTTTCACACCAGTTGGAGAGTTTGACACTGCTGGTCATCACTGTAGCATTGGGGATGTTCTATAGTTAGTCAGTGATATTAGAGAAGTGCCTAGGCTCCTCATGGAGGTTTTATCTTCTTCCTTTCTGGATTTAGACCTCTTGAGAGATTGGGTCATTTCTTGGGTATGTTGGGCATTTCCTACTTTTATAATAAAAGAATCAGCCTGGTGAGTCTTCTCATAGCAGAAGGGTTTTGTTGCTGAAAAGAAAGGTCTTAGTAGGAAGGAAAGTTGGTACTGGTTCCTACAGTTTGAGTTTTTCAATGTTTGCTGCTTTTTTTTTAAAAAATACCTTTCTTGGTAAAAAGGTACACCTGTTTTGATATCACAAATTGGCAATTTTTTTGTCTGCTTTGGTCCTTCCCCAACCACCCTGACATAGCATGAAAACGATAATTTTATTATTTCAATTTCAAAATGTCTCTGAATTAAAAAATTTCTTACAGAAATATGTATTTAGCTGTTTGGTCCAGCTGGTGGTCTGTGGGTCAAATCTGACTCATGGAAATGTTTTTATATGGTCCAATTCTTTCTCCCTGCGGGAGATGCAGGCAGCTTTACTACAGTGCATGCTTTCAAAGCAAGTGAATATATCCTTCTGTGCCTGGTCACCACACCTGCCCTGGATATGTTCATGCAGAATAGGTCACCTTCCACTCTGGGTTTGTGGAGCAGGCACAGAGAATTCAACATCTCCCTACCAGCATAACCATATCGGCAACATTCTTCTTATTTGTGTTTGCTGACTATTACATTTTTTTAAATGTACACCTGGACAAGTGTCAAATATCTTGAGAAGACAGATGAGTGTGCTGACAACAAGCTGGAGTACTATTGCACAATTCATGGTATTTAAGCTGTTTTCTTGATGAAGAAGTTGTGCAAAGACAAGTATCCAACAGGCTTTTTCCACACACTGCATTGTCCTTGTTGTTTTAGCTCTCTCTATGTTTTGCTGCTGTTTCTTTGAACTACAGGAGAAAACCACCACCCTTCCTGAAAGCCTTACAAACCCCTCCTGCCACCTCTGCTTTTTCATTCCTTTTCACTGAGTAGGCTGCCAAAATTGATTTTTGATGAGTTATTGCAACATGCAGTCCCTTTCTCAATTGCCATGGGGCCTTCCCTCCCTGGTCAGGCAAGCACAGGGCAAAGGACCAGATGAACTGAAACCTGTCTTCAGAATCCTAATGCAAAACACCTTTGAGAAACATCATGGACGACCACACTATTTTAGTTCCTCTAAAAATGCTGTAAGAATCTTACACTTAAATCAGGTATAGTACAAGCTTCCTCATGTAGCTCTGTCAGTGTGCCACAACCCTGACCCTCACTACTCTTGTATTTCTATCTCACTCAGGAAAGACAGCATGGTTTGCACCAAACTGTGAGAAGGGCTCAGATTTGTACAAATTCTGCCCTTACATGAGGATGCACAAAGGTCAGTTACAAGGAGAGGAATGGATTTAGCTTTAAGCCAAGCTAAACCACCACTTCCCAGAAGAAGAGCTGATGAGATGCATTATTCCACAGAGCAACTCATCTATTGCAGGTACAATGACCAGCATCTTATTCTATTTCTTAATTTTAATTTACACAATGCATGTCCTGCAGAATTAAAGGCCTTTAACTTTCCATTGCTTTTGCAGTCCATGGAATCTGAAAAATATTTGGACTGAGAAAAAATCATGCTTTGCAAGATAAATGATGGCAAGTGCAAACACATATATAAGAGGAAGAAACAGCTTTAGATCTAGAAGCCCTTCCTATACAAAATGTATTTAAAAAGCTGATTCACTACAAACCGTTCTCAGACAGTTAAGATTTGAATCCAAAGAAATGAGGTACAATCACATATTTAAAGTGTCCAACACTTCATAGTATAGTTATTCAGCTATGCTAACTGATGCTGGAAATAAGATGCCGCTAAGCAAAAGAACAGTTTATTGCAATTGTCATTCTCTTAAGGATAACTCATTCAAAAAAACTTATCTGAATACATGCTATGGTGGAGAATGTTATGACTGAATTATTCAACCATTTTGCAGATAGAAATTTGTACACAAAGTCTGAGAGTTGTGATGGACAATCTCTGCTCTTCTCTGATTTTGTTGAGTGTGAGGAGCACTGGGAAACAGCCTTACAACAGTGCTAGGAAAGAACAGAAGGAATTGCTGACTCCAGAGTCTACAGCAGACAATACCATGTAGAGTTCTCCTCCACCAAATAAGTCACGCAGGTAGTGATAACCTGATAACATATTACAGACAGATACCTGACTCCTAACACTAGCAAAATACAAGTGATAATGGTGGGAAATGTTTACAATGGCTTACCATGGGTGTTTATAACAGTCAAAAGCAGATCATTATTCTCCAGCTAAGTTGGACTGTAGTTTTAGTGTTCTCAGCTCTATACTACCCATGGATATTCAGATAGCAACTGTGGCTTGCTATGTCCATTTCCCTCTCATCTGGCTGTGAGGTAGCGAGATCTGTATCATATTGCTATGAGCTGCACAAATGCTGCTTCCAGATTCAGCTGCTGCAAAACATTTTACATGAGTCTGAACAAAGAGATTCCAGCTGGTCCAGGCTGAAGCAACATGTTTGCTTCCTTCTCCCTTTCATCTCTAAGCTCATTCATGCTGAGAGCGGATATAATTGCTCTCTATAAATACATTCAGGTTAGGCACTAAAGCGAGAGAAAAGATACTTAAGCAAATGGACAATGATGACACAAGAACAAATGATTACTAATGAGCAATGAATAAATTCAATCCATAAATTAAAGTTTCTGATTATCAGAAGACTGATGTTCTGAAACACCTTTCCCCTAGAAATAGGAAGAAAGAAAAATAGAATTTTTTTGACACTTAGTAAATGTATAGACTGTGAGATACAGTTGCTTACAGCAGCAGAGGAATGGGCATGGTAGAAGATCCCTTCCATTCATGTGCAAATAGCAAACACAGTCTTCTGTTTTACTTTATTCCAGGCCCTTTGGAATCTGACTTTTTATGTTCAACCGAAGTTGACTTGCAAAATCTCTTACAAGGTTTTGTTGATTTTAGAACCAACACTTAATATATTTTCTTTCTGATTTGCCAGATATCTACTGAGTGAGAATGAGCAACCCGATGGCTTGTCTTCCTCAGCTTCTGTGATTTTCTGTGAAAGACTTTCTTCATCTGCCTTTTCCCCTGCTAGAAGTTCCACACATTCTGCTGTGATTCTTTTCTCGTGTCTCTTTACACCTGACCTGGAAACATACCCATTCACAGACATATCACAGTCACCATTCTATGCCAAATTACCTCCCTTTGTCTTCAGACTTTGCAATGGACAACTATCTGTCACCTAGCCAGATATTACATAAATACTATATGCATGGTAAATAAGAGCACTAAAGCCTACTTGGGAAATTAGTTACAATTAATTAACCAGTAATAACTAGTTGTTCTGAACTAGGCTTAACCACCCTGACAGAATCTTCTTCCAAAATGTGACCCATGCTTATGAGCTAGATGTTATTTCTGACCCAAGACTCCCTAGGTCCTCATGCTTCAGCTCTGTTCTCCCCCATTTCACAGAGCTAAAATTTCTGTTCTCATTATATTGTGTGCTGCATGCTGAAATTTCCTTTTTATTCCAGTTTTGATGTGTGCAGTTAGAAGCTATTGCCTGCCATCCATCCATCCATCCATCCATCCATCCATCCATCCATCCATCCAGAATGCTGCAGCAAGAAACATTTTCTTAGCCAATTGCCTGACCATATCACCTTTCTTAGGTGTCTCTCAACTCTAATTCCTGGTTTTATCAGCTGACACAAGATGTTGCCTTTACTCAGACACTCATTTGACCCACTTACATCATCATATTCAGCCCCTAGATATCAGCTCCCCCTTGCAACCTACACATGTTGTGAGGCCCTAGCTGCAGCAAGAAACATTTTCTTAGCCAATTGCCTGACCATATCACCTTTCTTAGGTGTCTCTCAACTCTAATTCCTGGTTTTATCAGCTGACACAAGATGTTGCCTTTACTCAGACACTCATTTGACCCACTTACATCATCATATTCAGCCCCTAGATATCAGCTCCCCCTTGCAACCTACACATGTTGTGAGGCCCTATCCCCAAACACTTGCTGGATTTTCAGTTCTGCTTATGCTCTGATCCAACCGCCATCTCCTGGGAGTAGCTCTCTGGTAACATCAAGTAATTTCATTATCCTCCTCCCAAATGCTGATGTAAACTCTTGTGTCACAATACCTAAATAAAAACCCAGACCACAATTTCTAAGTTACATTTCTATGATTATTGTTTATTAACGTAATCAAGAGGGTTCAAATGTTTCATTGTACCTCCTCCTATCTTGTTGCATACATGCTTTGTATATGGTCCAGGGCAATGACTGGCCTCTTAATCTGTATTTATACAGGCATTAGTTGAGTGGTATTCTGGCTCTTGACAAAGGCCTATGCTGATGCTCAGCTGTAACAACAGAAAAACTAACACTGTTATGTCAGAAACACTGTTCTTTCTTTTGTTCTAACCACTGTCATTCCCTCTCCAACAGTGAATGCTGTTCAGGGGCTTCTGGTCTTTATTTTTTATACTGGCCCTCTGGGACTCCCTCTGCTTTGCTGACATTCTTCATAATGTTTTTTTTCTATGAAAGAACAGAACTACCAATGCATTGGATAAAGAACTAGGATTTTAGTGAGAGGACCATGGAGGTGAGTTCAGGTCATCCACAGAGCAAACTGAGCATGTCCAGCTGTGTTTGTAGGCAACGTAAAATAGAAAGGGAACCAGTGGAACTGTGGTCTATTCCCAGGTCTCTAGTGGCTACTTTGCTGGTGAGGTCAAAATTCTTCACTCTTTTGGGAGTCCATTTCCATTTGTGTTTTGATTGCCTTTCAGATTTCAGCTGAAAGTTTCCAAGGGATGGAACAGTAACATAATGTTTTGAAGTCCCCAGCAGAAGCTCTTTTAAGTGCTACTGTGACCTCCTGCACCACCATCTTTGTTATAACCCAGCTAACATAATTAGACCCTGAAAATTGGCCAGTCAAAAATTCCCTCTTGCTAAGGGGGAATCTGTGTCTTCATTTGGAAAAGATCGATATAACACAGAGCTGGAAGTCAGCAGCTCCTATGGAGATGGTGGGAAAGGGCAGACAGCAGTCAGCAAGGCATTAGAGGGGACAGAAAGAAGGATTTTCTCTAGCCTGAACAGAATTAACTGCAACCCAAAGTCCCCAAGGCAGATGTTACCAGACATGGAAGCAACAACCTGCCTGCAAGGATTCTGTAGGCAGGGATATTGCTGCACATGACTAATTTTGATTCTAGTTCTTATCTAGCTACTTTGTGTTTCTTCTCTTCAAAAGATTGCACTTCTTGTTTGTGCTCTACACAACCTGGCTTTGTGAGTTTAAAACCTGACAGACTTCTCTGGGGACCTCACTATAGGAAAAGGTCCAGAAGGCAGCTTCATCTCAAAGCTCTGGCCAAACCAGAGTTATGTCACACCTCCGTAGCACAAAATCCTTAATCTAGCATTTTTGTTGCTTTCCATATGGCATAGTAAGAAGGAAGAAGTGGGAAATATATTAAATACAACAGGGTATTGATCTTGGTAATATTTTACCCCATATACCAAAAGCAGTTTAGTGCCATAATGACTACATTCACAGAGAAAAAGTTCCATGAGAATATGAAGGCATGTGCCAACCAATTGACCAGAAGAGGCTTGCCAGACTGCCAACAGGGTGCAGAGACTCCTTCTGAGCTCTTTTCCTTCCCCACGATAGCCCTTAGGTAAATGTTTGCAGGAAATTCAAATACTTGTGTGCTGGCCCAGTTGCTGCTTCACAAGCCCTAACAAACGTAAACACTTCTGTTTCAGCACATCTGCCATTGCAATACCTACAGCTTTTCCAGAACCAAAGGATTAACTTTATTGTGCATTTGCTCAGCAGACCTGGTAACACAATATTGCACTTCTAAGCAGATAGATTACTCACAAGTTTCTGGATGCTACATCTTTAGAAACTCACTCTACTTAAAGATAAGTGTTGAATCTTGCAATCCCAGAAACATCCAACTGATGTGAAAAACAGTTATACCAACAGCCAGATGGATGATATTTTTCCTCAGGTTATTCGGATATTCCAAAGTAATGGTTCTATTATTATTTTTTTTCACTTTAATATTAAACAGATGCAGCTTGTTTGTAGAGACTGCTATGAGCCATTTTTTTTCTTTAGATTTATAAAATAAAACAATAAAAGATGTAAGGAGTTAGAGGGGTTTTTTTTGGTAGTACTTTATCATAAAAGGGAAAGGGAGACATTACATCAGTACAGATAATTATATGGAGTTTATACTATATGTATAAAAGAGCATTTTAGGAACCCATACAGAGAGCCTCAGCATTTCTAGGAACCAGGTGAAATGCCACAGACATCGATTAAGTTATTTCATTTTTGGTAAGGGTAGACTCAGATCTAGAAAATTCATATTTATGTATGTATGTCTGCATGTGCAGCTGAGCACATCAGACACACTTTATTAAATACTGAGACACTTACAGAAGCATTTTCCTGGAAAGTCAGATGATATGTTATTTTCTGGCTTATTTTTCAGGATGGGAATCATCCTGTCCCAGTCTAGGGACTAATCAGGAGAAGTGCTGAGATCTCCCAATTTCCACCCGACCCCATGGCAGCTGAGAGCTCTGCACTGCTCTGTATTGGCCCTTCTGCCTGGTACTAGCAAGGCCTAAAGAGACTAAAAATAAACATGCATTTTTACCAAGGGAAGGAAAACAACATGATTGACAACCTTCAGAGCAATTTGCCTGCTAATCAGTTGGGAAGTTTCTCCCATATTCCTGGTCTCCCCATTCAGTTGACCTCTTCTGTGGAGCGTTTTGCCCTTTGACCTAAAGAGAACCTGAGCCTCTGAGTGACCATATTTAGCCAAAATGTGTACTGTATATGAGTGCTTTATTTACACAGACCTGAGGCAGTCTAACTGCAAACTCTTGGAGAGAAACTGTCTCCCTAAAGTAGATGTACAGTGAGGATGTCCATTCAGCTGAAGGTGTTCCTTTCCTCACAACGAAGGGAAATTGGCCAAACTGATGAGATATTTAAGTGTTTTGTGAATAGGCATCTTTGACATGTGACATATTTAATTAAAAGGAATATTGTTATTGCTGCTACAATTCCACTTTGTCATCAGTTACATTATTTTATTAGCATATGAGGCTTTCTTCTCAACCAGATTATAAAGCATCTTGCCTTATAAAACCTTAGGCTCAGATAGTGACAACTTTTTCAAACATTCATTTTGTCTGGGCTGATAATTGCTATGCTGAGTTCCCATTCAAGAGCAGTACTACTATTATTGTTGTGAAAATTCGAACTTTAAGATTTCAAACACTATTGAGTGAATGACAAAAGTACTTCTTCCAAACTAGAAAATATATTTTGACCTTAGTTCTTACAAATACTCTGCAGCCAACATGGAATGGATCCACTCTGTTTTGGTGTGGAAATAATCTTAATTGAGGAATTAGCACTTGTCTTGCTGTGGAGGAAACTGGGTTTATTTGACTGAGTTCTGAGAGTAAAAATCCAAGCTCTGAGCCTGTTAGGTACACAGTTTAAATGAGCTTCACAGTCCATGTTAGCAACATGTTGAGTATCCTCCCTTCCCAGGGGCTTTAACAGGACAGAGGCTGCTGAGTACTTCTCAGAAGTTTGCACTGCAACACAGAATTGTCCATAGATCAATGGACTGTATGTGTGGGTAGAACTTACTTTGCCATGCCATCACTGACTAGTCCTAAGAGTCTTTGGCCTGAAATTCCAAGTCTCAGAATAAAAGGAAGTTCTGAACTTAGGTAATGCCATGTGACTTTTAGAACAGTACCATAATACAGTTCCTTGCTGCTTTTACAGACAGACATGTCCCTCAGACTATTTGAAATTTGTCAGTTCTCTCTTCTGTCCTGACAAAATATTTCCCTGTACTGAAAACCCAATTTACCACTGAAGCAAAAGCTCCACAGTTCTGGACGCAGACACTTCATTGACTCAACGAGGATTAGTAGGTAAGACATCCTTCTAAACTAATTGAAGATACAGTCAAGCTAAGTGGTTGAGGTCTGAGCTTTTCTAGACCAACCTCAATATTAACACCTCTATAATGAGCATGTAAACAGTTCATAATCTGCATCTGTGTGACCATATGTAATTTAGTTTTACAGGAGTTTGCTTCAGGCAGTATGGCAAAACCCCAGTAACATATATACAAAACAGAAACTAGTCAAGATGACTCTGAACTTCACAACTGTCCGATGGCATGGCTTTGGGCAAGGGACCAAAACAGGCTTTGTGGATAAGCACCACTGTCATCCTGGAATTACAAACAGTATATAATGTCTGAAAAATGATCCCCTCCTGTCCTGCCAAGGGACCACTGGATATATCTGCTTCATTCACTGCGAGAATGAGCATGGTAAAGACTAGCCAGTACAATACAGGAGACTTGGGCTGGGGTAAAACTCCTGCTCTTTCAAAGACACCAGCTGTGAACTTAAATAAGAGACACTGCCCACCTATCAGGAGTTGGGAAAGGTAACCACACAGACAGAGGTGACGTTTGGGGTTGTGTTCATCGTGTGAGCGTCAACACCCAAAGTAAAGAGCGTGAGTGTGTCTGCTCTCCATGCATTCAGGGGAGAGGATTTATACTCATTGCCTCAGAGGAATGGACCAGTAAACACAGGATAAGTGCACTCTCAAGATCAAAGTCTATTTAAAGTTAATTGAGATCAAGCCAGGCCATCTGCCAGGCACCATGACAAAACCTCTCCATCGACTGTACAGGGAGCCAAGGTCTCCAAAGCAGATACTGCAAGAGGTCTCTTAAGTTTTGTAGATAATGTTAAAGATAACCATTACAGACTTTGATGAGGTGGGTACTATGAATACTGCAGAGAGAGTTCTCAACTGCTCTAAAAGTTGCCAAGCACTTCATTTTACTTCAATGTTCCATTATCTTGCACTTTTCCCATGGATATGTTTTGCAGAGTTTTTCTACTGATTCTCAGTACTAGTTGTCCTCTCCCTTTGGCAAAATTATTAATCAGGACTACAGACACAGTTCTGCATTAATATTTCAGCTGTGCATATAATGATCATTCTAATAAATATCTTCTATTCCAATAGCATTTGTTCACAATCAAGACGGAAAACTAACGTGGTTAGGTTCCGCTGTAAGCACAGCAACTTATCATTAGTTTTATAAAAGTACCCAATAGAGATCTAAATCTATTTTGCACAGTTGGGTTTTTCTTTTTGGGAAAAAAAATTTCAAGATCAATCTCTGTGCCAGAAAATGTGGACAATGAAAACAGATGTGAGCATTGACTTTTCTGGCCCTGCATTTGGGAAAGTGCTCCAAGAAACAGAGCTCTTCAAGAAAAAATTAAAATTATAATAAACTCTCATTGAAAGAATCCCTGTTCATCTGATTCATAGTTTGGATGATTAATAAACATTTTCAACCACTACCTTGAACTCCAAACAGGTCCAGGCTAAGCTACTAGGGTTTTCCATGACAAAACAAAGTAAGCTAAGATCTGGAGTGACAACCAACACCAAAGATAGTCTCCACAGAGTGCTCACAGAAGCAGAATAAAAATCTAAACTGCTGCAGAGAAATACAAATACTGCAACAGACAAAGCTTTATGCTGGTTTGAAGGCTCTACTAGTTGAAAAGCAGCTGCTTTAGGTACTTCTATGGCCTCTTTACCGTAATATCTTAAAACCTCACACCTTCTAAATGATCACATTTTCAGAGAGCCACTATTTATCTCAATTTTTCACAAGGGGAGTTGAAGGAAACACAAAGATTAAAGGCTTTTCCACCAAGGTATTTCAGTGCTTACATCCCGATTACTTTCAAAGGGAAGGTAGGAGCCTAAGTACCTTCAGATTTTCCAGGTCTGTGTGACTCTCTGAAAACCACAGTGCAATTATGTTGCAGAACAGGGAAGAAT